>NC_041222.1:97010523-97048140 GCF_002837175.3 Physeter macrocephalus | reverse complement strand
CTAGAGGGGTGGGACAGGGAGGGTGGGAGGGAGACACAAGAGGGAGGAGATGTGGGGATATATGTATATGTATAGCTGATTCACTTTGTTATAAAGGACAAACTAAGACACCGTTGTAAAGCAGTTACACTCCAATAAAGATGTAAAAAATAAAAAAGCTCTCCTGAAAGACTGATTATGAAATAGGACAGAAAGAGTAGTTAAACAGTATTAGGAATAAAAAGACATAAATAGACATAAAATAGAATAAATATTTTAAAAGTTGTATGAAAATATCATGAAAATGCATATTTTCATAAAAAGTTAAATTAAAATATAACTTAAAAAAGTTAAAACCAGAGTAAACTATAAACTAGTAAAAAAATAGAAATAGACAAAACTTTCCCCTCTAAAAAGATATTAAGTCAAGTGTTTTGTACCTGAATTAGCACAACCTTCAAATAACAGAAGTTCTAATTTATTTATACTGTCTCAGAGAACAGAAAAAGAGGGAGAACCAGGTATGATTTTCTGGGCGAGTACAATTATAATTTCAAAGCAGAACAAAGAAAACATAAGAAAAGGAAATCATAGTCCAATCTTACTGGTAAATATCACTAGAAAAAATTATAAATAGGGGCTTCCCTGGTGGCGCAGTGGTTGTGCGTCCGCCTGCCGATGCAGGGGAACCGAGTTCGCGCCCCGGTCTGGGAGGATCCCACGTGCCGCGGAGCGGCTGGGCCCGTGAGCCATGGCTGCTGGACCTGCGCGTCCGGAGCCTGTGCTCCGCAACGGGAGCGGCCACAACAAAGGGAGGCCCGCATACCACAAAAAAAAAAAAAAAAAAAAATTATAAATAAATTACAGAAAATGAAACAAAAAGTATATAAAAGAAAATACTATATTAAGACCAAGTAGTGTTTATATCAAGAGCAGAAAAAAAATATTCAATATAAAAAAATCAATCCATATAATTCACCATTCTAATAAATTATAAGTGAAAAATCATATGATCATCTTAAGAGTGAGAAGAATTTTAAAAAGCCTCTTAACAAATTAGAAATATATGGGAACCAATTTAACAAATTATTAGCAAAAGATATATACACATCACACTAAACATTGCAGTCTAGAAGCATTCCCATTAAAGTAAGGATTAAGGCAAGAATGGCTACAATTATCCCTAAAATTCAACATTATACTGGGGCTACAATTAAATATAAAAGGACTAAGAATAGGTATAAACATTTGAAAGAAAGGCATAAAATTGTTACTAAATATAGATAATTGTCTTTGTAGGAAATCCAAGATGATCGAGAAATTTTAAAAATCAATATTAATTTTTTGAAAAGGAAAAGAAATAGAAGAAATTCAGCAAATAAGGTCATTATACAAAAATTAATGCCATTCCCATATGTCAGCAAAATCTAATAAGGAAAAGACACTGTTTATAATAGGAACAAGAAACATAAGATATCTAAAAATTACTAACCAAAATCAGGCCAGATGCTTATGAAAAGTTGTTTAAAAATTATTAAAGAATATATCTTGAGTAAAAGGAGAAATATACCAATGTCGCTGACAGGACTATCATAAATATGCTCATTCTCCACAGTCTAACTCTTGCAATTACAATTAAAATTCCAATAAGATTTTTGTTGAAAACCAATGAACTCATTAAAATTCAAATGACATTTCTACCTTCTGGAAATGGTGGAGTATTTTTGTCACAGTTATCCAGCACTTAACAATTATAAATCCTGGATTATCTATATGTATGTGTGTGCATATGCACACTGTGTACATGTCTGTGTGTGTGATACAGACATACCCAGACAGACACACACAGTTTATTCACACTGGTGGTAGTTATATTCCATACAGTCACTGCAAACACTGAATTAGTGAATATGGAACCATTGCTCCTACGGGAAATACAAGGTTAGGTTCTTGCAAGCCTCTGGTCACATCTTCACCAGCTGATCAATGTGAATCAGCTAGAAAAAACTGTATATTATCTACAGTGACAGAATGATATAAACTTGTCTGACTTCTCAGAAACAATGAAGGTTAGACAGTAGAACATACATACTCCGGAAAATAATTTTGGTGTGTTATACATTTTATAATACTTGCTCCCAAGTAAAGTTATAATTTAGCCTTGCCCTTTTGTCCCTTTTATCATACTGAAAAGTATTGAATATTGATGTAAATTTGTCAGTTTTTCTAAAAAATTCTATTCTTTATGTTTTATTTAAAAATTCATGAGATTTCCTTTAAATACCTGTGAATGGAAGAAATGACAACATATATCACAAAGGGCTGACATCCTTAATGTATGTGTTAATTTTGTCCTCCAGTAAGCAGACACCAAGACATAATTAATCATACAAAAGATATAAGGGGGAAATTCCTGTGAAGGCGAAAGGAAGAGCTGGAGAAGGAGAGCCTTCAGACCATGATCCAAGTCAGAATCCTATCAAGCAGAGAGGAAGAAAGGAATACTGGGAAAGAGAAGTGTCAGACAGTTGCACAGTTGGAAGAAAGTTTTGGCCAGCTGATGGGGAGCACTTGAGACAAAATCCCCCATTCAAGAAATCCCAGGTCTTGGGCTTCCCTCATGGCACAGTGGTTAAGAATCCGCCTACCAATGCAGGGGACATGAATTCAAGCCCTGGTCTGGGAAGATCCCACATGGCGTGGAGCAACTAGGCCCATGTGCCACAACTACTGAGCCCGTGTGCCACAGCTACTGAAGCCCGTGCGCCTAGAGCCTGCGCTCTGCAACGAGAGAAGCCACCACAGTGAGAAACCCGCCCACCGCAGCGAAAGAGTAGCCCCTGCTCGCTGCAACTAGAGAAAAGCCTGCGCCCAGCAACTAAGACCCAATGCAGCCAAAAAAGAATAAGATAAATAAAATAAATTAATTAATTAAAAAGAAAAAAGAAATCCCGGGTCTTGTAGTAACAGGCCTGCTTTAGAACTTCTGCTATGCTTAGCCATCGGTAGGGAGCAGCCTATAGGAAGTGTGGCATGAGCACAGGGATGGATCCAGAAGGACAAAATGTGGCACTGTCAGTCAATTATGCAGCAGCAGATGTGATGGCACATTTTCATGGCTGCCATAATATATAAAGAGTACTTACAAAGCAACAAGACAAAAGGGGGAAACACCAATATAAAAATGGCCAGTTGACATTATATAAAATTACCATCAGCCATGTAGAGCCATTTTCCCCCTTCTATGCTCCTCTCTGCATTGCAACGGCGCTGGAAGAATCTCTGTCAACCAGATTTTGGGTTACAATGTACCAATAAGAGGAATTCCTGTAAAAGAGAAGCAGAAGCCATTGTGCACCATGTAACACTGTCGTGTAGGAATGAAGGCTTCAGCCCACAGCACATGTGAGGATTTGCCAGAAGATTCTTTCTGGGTGTCCTGCACGTTATTGATGCTTCAGGCACCTGAACTCACCATTGTGATTTCCTGATATTCCTGTACTTACAGATTTCCTGAAAGCAAATAGCAGCTCTCCCTGATCTGTTTTCCAGTCTTTCTTAACTGTCTTATGAGCCTCTAATTCCTTGTATTAAATCACTCCCTGCTTGAAACACCTACAGCAGTTTCTGACTAAATCCTGACTGATAGAAACATGGACAAGCAAATCAGAAAAGTATAAATGAAAATGTCAAATCGGTGTATAAAAATACACTTATAATTACAGAATAAAAATTTTAATGAGATTTTTTTACTTGTTAAATTGGCTAAGGTTTATTTCATTTATATTTATGTACTTATCGATTTTATTATAAATACTCAAGGTTAACAAGAGGAAAAAAAAGGAGGTTCTGCCATACACTACTCTTAGGAGTTTACACTTTCCATTTGCATTTGTAAAACCTTCTTAGGAGGCAATATGTATTATAACCTTTTAAGTGTTCACAATTTTCGATTCTTTAATTTCACTTATAGAAGTTATTCTTAAGAAAAAATTAGAGTACAATGTTATACATGGGTATTTATCACAGTACAAGTTATAAATCAGACATCTGTTAAAAACATAAATATCCAAGTATTAATTATCCAAATATTTAAATTTATCATGACATATACACACAATGAAATTGCTATGCAGCCATTATAAGTCATGTTTGGGCAGAAATTTAATAATATGGAGTTAATAATATTAAATGAAAAAACAAGATATATAACTGTAGATACAGTATGATCATAGTATTGTATATAATGTATATTTACACACATAATATTGTAAATACATGTATATAATATATTTCATATATATATATGTATGTCATTTATACACGTGGGTTTAGAAAAAGGGACAATATTCCAAATATTTAAATGTCTATTTCTCCAATGACAGAATTACAGATTAGTTTTATTTTTATATATTTCTAACTTTTTAAAATGTGCTACTATTAGCATATATTTTATAATGAAATTCAGGTCAATAAGAATTTTAATGTGCCTGTAAGAGCAGGTCAGCAGATGGAGAAATGAGATAAAGAATTTCTAAATTTGTTACAGATATTGATTTAGGTGTTTCAATTCCCTTTCTGTCGTTATTGGACAAAGGTATTGAAAGAATTTGATTGATATGCCTCAACTAATATTTGCTATGAAAAGAGCAGAGTTTTATTCTTTTTAAAGTATAATTGGCTACAGGCTGGCTTGACTCCACATTCCCACCATAACATACACTGTAGGGATGGGACGCTGTGACTCCCATAACTTGAAGCAAGTAATTTTCTCAGGGCGACAAGAACAATCGGGGTGAATGAGGCCAAAGACAGAATCATTATCTCATCCTAGGCTTCCTTCAGCAGTGCCTGTGCACTGTGAGTCTTCTCGGTTCATTCAAGGATTAGAACACAATGTTTGTCTGGAGAATCATGACTTGGATACTGCATCAGTATCATTCTGAGCAAAGTTTTTCATTTCCCTCACACTTTTTTTTAAGCCTTAGGAGCAGTCCTTGAAAAGCCAGGTCTTTTTGGTGGATACTAACATTAAACCCTCTACCCTGTCAGTGGAATTATAAATTCCAGAAATCAGTTCCTAATTTCATTGTGTATTGTCTTGTAAGATAATGATTGACAGATTCTTTTTTTTCTTCAAAGCTTCCCACACTAGCTGACTTTCTCACTAGTCACTAACAGAGTCCTGCCAGTCTAAACATCAGTGTATGTCGATTGCAAGCCCTTCTTCTCCAATTAGATTGGTTCCCACAGTGTCTGTGAACACACACACACACACACACACACACACACCACTCTACTGTACAGCTGCTGTTCATCTGCTTACCTTACTTTTGTCTACCAATCCGAATCCTGCTTATCCTGCAAGCACTAAGTCAAGCAACATCATCCCATGAGGCTTCCCAGAACCTCCCCTGCAGGAGATTTCTCAAGTTCCAGCACATCTGAAGTCTACAGAGTAGCAGCCTTAGGTCCAGGTAATAGGACCCGTGCCTTGGGTTTCGTGCTTTAGAAAGCCCAGCTCGGACTCCCTCTGGCTGTGGCCCTTTCCATGGAGCAAAAAGACCACAGGAGTAAGGTAATATCCCAGCCGGGAGCCTGTGCCCTCTCTTCTAGATCATGCTCTGGGATCTAGCCTCTCCTGCCCCAAATGGCCACATAACCACTTTCAAGGACTTTAGGCCTTTTTTCTGGGTCTACCCTCTCAAGGGAAGACCATATCACAGGTGTGCACACCCTGAGGCCCAAGGCCAAGAGGCAGCTGTTTGGGTGTACAGACTGAAGTGTTCACACATACCTGCATGGCCCTTCAAGATGTGGGACAAGAAGGGATAGGAAGAAAAGGAGGAGTAGACAGGAGTCATGGCCAGCTCTCCCACTCTGCCGTGTAGGGTCACTCTGGTTACATCAGTGGACCGGAGCACAGTTCGCAGGGCATTTCAAACGCCTCTCCAGCTGAATACTTTGTGCTCTTGTTAAATGTGGAATTTGGACCACTCTGGGTTAGAAGTATGTTTCACTTTAAAGTAGCACACAAAATAAGCAGAAACGGAAAGGGTTAATAAGATTAATAACAAGAGAGTTGATAAGCTTCATGAGATATAATCTCACTCAGTCCAAATAACCCTGGGGTTGGGGGTTATTGTCTCCCTTTAAAAATTAGGAAACCAAGGCTCAGAAAAGCTGAGTTTCACCCTGGTTTCATAGGAGGGCAGGAGCAGATCTTTACCACTCCACAGCCTCCTCTTTCTTCACTCCCCCTTCCTATGGGCCTATCTCAACATCTTCTGGGACACCCGCATCAACCATTCTTTATGAAGATGAATAGTTTCCTGTTTGCAGGTCTGTGAGTAGCCATGGAAAAATTGGTTCTGAGAGCTAGTTTAGCCAAGATTGATGTTCACCGGCTTGGAAGTGGATTTGAAAGACCTACCTAGTAGCATACAGAGGCCAAGGTGGAAATAAAGAGCTGCTCTTCTCCTTCTGGGCACTAGCTAATTGGTTGAGGGGGTGGGATTGTGAGTATGCTTGTTTGTTGGAGGTGGGGTCCTGGGAGTTCCAAAAGCTTTTGTACATTTTGGCCCTGCAGAGTTGAGCAATTTTCAGTCGCTCTTCCTGGTAACACTACTTCCCTTATTTGCCACAGACCAGGTCTTACTAGAAAGTTGGCATTCACGGTGTAAGGTTAATGAACACAAAACTAAACAATAATATCATCCTCTGGTGGATGGGATTTCTGAAGAACAGGCATTGTATCCATATTTGATGATAAGATGTAGGAGTCTCAGGAACTGTAGTAAAGCCTCTTCCACGGAGGGGACGGCATCTCAGAGAGCAAGTGACTTAGTAATTAGAGGGAACCCAGATTTCCTGTCTCCTCACCCCATATGCTTTTCCTACAACATAAAATTCACCCCCCTATAGATGTGGCGGGTGGGATGGCATTGTTTACAGGAAAGAGGTCATCTAAATATTAGGTCTTTGATGAAGCAGGGTTCCCTGATCCTCCTGAGGGCATTCCTCTGAGGCATTTGGAGGTACACTGCTATAAGAAAAGTCTCCCAAACATCTCCCTTGGAAAAGGTAACAATGTTAATAAACTTTTGTTCAGGTGAGGGAATTCAAGTACTTACTTACCTGTACTGAAAGTTATCTCTTTATTACTAGGTTTAAGAGAACCTACTAGCTACTTTATGAACAGTGTGTTTTGTCTGAATCAATAAAGATGAAAGAAGGGGACTTAGGAGGTGGGAATCAGAGTGGAGAAAATTCTGGTATTTTCCCAATATTCTAAAACACAGGTGGTTTTCTTCAATTTTAAGCTAAACAGAACATGGAATTTACCAGAAAAAAAAAAAGTAAAGAAGACTGGTGATGTCAACTTTTCATACTCCAACTATTCATGCATTAAAGAGAAGTAACACTCTTTTAAAGGGTACATTTTCTTACGGAAACTGGAAAATAATTAATAGCACTTTAATAACACTAAGCCACGTAAGAAACTGCAGTGTGACCATCATACTTGCTAAGTCCATTTGTCTGAAGAAATGAGAGATGGATCGTATTTCAGAAGGTTTAGATATGCTTACTTTATTTTCCTAGAATTATAATTTTTTATAATCAGATTTATTGAATTTTATCTGATTTTACATTCATCTTAAAACATCTGCAAATAATATAATTTACCTGCATATTTGGCATAACAATATGCTTTTTTATTTTAACAGAACCTAAGTGTACATTGAATAAAGCTGTTCAAAAGTAACTTTACTGGGCATTTCTTTGAACACATCATACAGTAATATGTGTCTGGCAAGTGTCTATTTTTCTTTACTTTTAAAATCAGATCATTTAAAAGAGTTATTTACTACAAATAAAAAATCCCTTCTCCCCGCTCCCCCCACCCCCACGCCACACACACACACACACACTTTCTTAAAGTGAAGCGAGAACCCAATTCACCCAAGGCAAGAGAAAAAAAAAACCTGCTGTGCGACTGTTCCCTCAGAGTAATACGGTAACAGCAGGAGATTACGGTACTAGCTGGGGCTACTGACTGTTACGTCAGCGAGAGCTGCAAAGTTCCTTGCCAGTCTTTGCTGATGTCGGGGAGCTGAATATTAAAAGGGTGAAGGTGGAGTTATTGCCTGGCTGTATTTGGTTTTTCTTTTTCTATTTTCTCTCTTTATTTTTAAAATCTCCAGGTAAAGCGTCTGTGAGACAGGAGCTTAAAGACGTCTGTGGTAGAGAAAGGGGTGAGTCAGCGGGTGCAAAAGAACTAGGAATTGGTTCGTCGGAAACGGTCCCCTCACCCCGAGGGAGGAGGCGGCAGGGCTGCTCCTGGGACCGAAAGCGCGTCCAGTCCCCGCCACGCGCGCGCGAGTGGCTCTGCATCCGCGCTCCAGGTGAGTGCGCTGCAGCGCCGGGCGCCGGCGTCCAGCAGGGCCGGGTGGATTAGGGAAAACCTCCCTGGGCCTCAAGGTGAGACCCAACTCCCACTTTTCCCCAAGCTCCTCCCGCTTCTTTCACCCGCACCCTTACCCCACCTCGTTTCCCTTATATATTCTGGGAAGTTATCTCCTCGTTAACAAGTGTGTTTTTTAAACCCCGTATTTACCGCTCCGAGGTAGGGGGAAACGGGTTTCTGCAGTTGCTTGCTTTTTGTACCGCCTGTGAGCTCTAGAACTTGTGATGTTCACAGCAGCCTTTGCCCGGGAATCCCGGCTCAAGGCCCAACCGCAGAGTCCTTACAAGGCAAGGTGTGTCCCCACTCCCCGCATTCCTCCCTGAGATCCTGCGGTCGGCCCGCAGCTGTGGAAACCTAGCTTTCTTACGCAGACCGTGGTCCGCAGCTCGGAAAATACGAGGCGTCCCCTGTCCGCCGGCGCGCGAACTTGATTTTTACGCCTACTGTACAAAATCAGCAGTGACTGGCGCCTGCACAGCCCCTTAGACAGAATGACGCTCCCCGCTCCCACTCTTCCTCTTGGACCCCCGGAGCCCGCCTGGGTGTGGCTTGAGGCTCGAGTCCTCCGGGACAGCTGATCCTCCGGCAAGGAAAGGAATCCTGGACCGACCTAGGTCGCGTTCAGCCCTCGTTGGGTCGCGAGGGCTTTGCTCTGGACGCGGCTCTCAGGCCGGCTTGGCTGGTCGACAGACCGACGCTGTCCGCACACTCAAGTGTGAGTTCCTCGGGCGTGAGCGTGCGCGTGGCACTGGCCCTGCGGTCCCCGGCTCGCAGCGGCTCCCTCTCCCAGGCCGCCTCCTCCAGGTGACTGCGAAGCAACCTGTTCAAGTGGCAACCGGGTAGATCCTCCGGGTTTCCACCGGCTTGGCTCGGCGCTGCGTGCCCGTCAGCCGCAATCGCGCTTCTCGGGCTCCGGGATTTTAATTTCACTGCACGGCTGCTAGCAGTCCGGCCGCCGGGCGCTGCAGCTTGGGGGGGGGGGTGTGTGCTTCGGCTCTTGAACCCCGCGAGACGCTGCGCGGCGGAGCGCGCCAGGGCAGATTCCCAGCGGCGGGGCACGGCTCGCGGTCCCCTCCCGCGCGCTCGCCTGCTGCTGGGCGAACCGCTTCGGGATCACAGAGTCGGCGGGACTCCCCGCCGGGTCCGACCGCCAGTCGAGGCAGGGCACAGCCTCGCTCCCCAGGGCGCCTGGCTTACACTCCGCATTTCTCTTTGCGCTCTTTCAGGAGGACGCTGGCAAGCAACGCTCCGCAGCCGCCTCGCTCTTGGCAAACATTTCACAACCACGTCCCCCGGCCTGCGCGCCTAGAAGCTGCATCTACCATGAGTCCAGCCACACTGAGGGTAACTGCGGGTGGGGAGAAGCGCCCAGGTGCCAGCGGCCCCCGCCTTTGAGAGTAGACGGCAGACCCGTGCGTGCTTGTGGTTTGTGGGAGAGACGGGCGCTGGATGTTTGAATTCCAAAGTATGTGAGAATGCTCAATCTTCACACCCGGACGGATCCGACAGTGCAGGAAAGGGGACTCGCGTAATTCTGGGACCGCATTTTGCATCGCGTCTCCTCGAGCTCCGTGCTGAGTCTCGGGTTGGGAGGGAGGTGGGGCCCCGGGCCAGCGTCGCTGGTACAGAGGGTCGGCGGGCAGCCCCGCGCGCCCGTGGCCATGTTGCCTTTAACGCCCTGCCCCTTTGCGCGGCCTTCTGAGGGTTTCCAGGGCTGGCCCGGGTTGCTTCCCACCCGTACGCTCTCTCTTACCCCCAGACAACCCCAGCAGGCAAGGCTCCCCGGAGCGGAGACCTTTTGACTCCCCGCTCCCTCTTTCCCACCTCCGCCCAGGCCCGGAGCGGCCCTCAAGAGCCGGACCTCGCCCGGCCCCGGCTGGGACCATGGTGTTTCTCTCTGGCAATGCCTCGGACAGCTCCAACTGCACCCACCCGCCGCCACCGGTGAACATTTCCAAGGCCATTCTGCTCGGGGTGATCTTGGGGGGCCTCATCCTTTTCGGGGTACTGGGGAACATCCTTGTGATCCTTTCCGTGGCCTGCCACCGGCATCTGCACTCGGTCACTCACTACTACATCGTCAACCTGGCGGTGGCCGACCTTCTGCTCACCTCCACGGTGCTGCCCTTCTCCGCAATCTTCGAGATCTTGGGCTACTGGGCCTTCGGCAGGGTCTTCTGCAATATCTGGGCGGCGGTGGACGTCCTGTGCTGCACTGCGTCCATCATGGGACTCTGCCTCATCTCCATCGACCGCTACATCGGCGTGAGCTACCCGCTGCGCTACCCCACCATCGTCACGCAGAAGAGGGGTCTCATGGCTCTGCTCTGCGTCTGGGCGCTCTCCCTGGTCATCTCCATCGGGCCTCTGTTCGGCTGGAGGCAGCCGGCCCCCGAGGACGAGACCATCTGCCAGATCAATGAGGAGCCGGGCTACGTGCTCTTCTCCGCGCTCGGCTCTTTCTACGTGCCTCTGACCATCATCCTGGTCATGTACTGCCGGGTCTACGTGGTGGCCAAGAGGGAGAGCCGGGGCCTCAAGTCCGGCCTCAAGACCGACAAGTCGGTCTCGGAGCAGGTGACGCTCCGCATCCATCGCAAAAATGCCCCGGTGGGAGGCAGCGGGGTGTCCAGCGCCAAGAACAAGACACACTTCTCCGTGAGACTCCTCAAGTTTTCCCGGGAGAAGAAAGCGGCCAAAACACTGGGTATCGTGGTCGGCTGCTTCGTCCTCTGCTGGCTGCCTTTTTTCTTAGTGATGCCCATTGGTAAGTCTTTACAGCACCTCATTTTAGCATTTAGGAGTCTTCCCCCTCTTCCCATTATGCTACCCCAGACTCACAGTCGGGGGTGGAAGAAAATGGATCTGCATTTCAAACAGCAAAACTAGGGAGGGCAGTTAAGGAAGGGCTGCTATGTAGAAAAGTAAATTTTCATTCCCTTTCTGTTCCTGGTGTCATTTACATGACGTCCTAGGGCACTTTTTCAGCTACTGCAAAGTGGTATCCTACTGAAGCAGATTAATTGGTCTCCTTAAGAAGAACGTCAACTTTTCTTAATGCTTTAAAGCATGTGTTTAATTTAAATACACCCATCCTCGGATTTCAAGTCTCAGTCTCCACCAGGCACTTAGGCAGGGGCCATGGAATGCCACTTTCACCTCTGCTGGCGTGGACTGCAGATTCTTGTGTCCTAAAAGTAAGCACCGTGCTTATTCTGGACAAACGTGTAATTTTATTATTAGATTAGATTATTAAGGGTTAGTTATAATGGTCTGCTTATGTTCTGTATCTGTGTTCATTTTGTTTTCTGGATTCAGTGTGGAAGAAAGCATGGTGAGCCACTGACAAGAGAAAAAAATGATATTATGTCCAAACCAATTTAACCTTTAAAGAATTCAACATAATATTTCCAATAAGTAAATACATTCCGCTTTATTTTAATACCAAGTATTAAAGCAAACACTACTCTTATCCAAAATCATTCAGGAAGCTTCAGATGACACTGTTTGAAAATAATACAGTAACGTTACAAATCCAATTTTCGCAAATGCTAAATTAGCTGTTGTCAAACTAATTAGTTCATTATAAATATCAGCAAGCTGATCCACTTGGAATCGTCGTCTATCTCTGGAAGGCCTTCCTGAGATCCCAAAATGGTTGTTTGCTATTTTTAGTTTGTGAGCGCAAATATAGACCCACCCATTGGTTATCCACTAACTCTGGCAAGCAAAAAATTACAATAAAAAAATTAATTAAAGTCTGTTTCTGTACTTTTAGAGCCAATTTACATGGCATGTACTGAAAGTAATTTGCAACACTGTGTAGTAATAGCAGCTATTATTTTTTGAGGGCTAACTATGTTTCAGATATTGACAATTTTATATCATTAGTCCTCTCAATAACTCAGTGAGGTATGCATTATTATCCTGTAATCACAAGTCGGGGGAAGGGATTCTTCGGGTTCTAGAGCTTTGCTGTCTAACACCATAGCCACCAGCCCCACGTGGCTATTTAATGTAAGTTAAAATTAAAGAAAATTAATATTCAATCCCAGCAGCCGCATTTCAAGTGTTCAATAGCCACATGTGGCCAGTGGCTACTGTTTTGAACAGCAGAGATATCACTGCAGAAATTTCTACCCAACATGGCTGCTTGAGAGGCCCTTCCAAGTCCACTCCCTGGCCTTTCATCATTATTGCTTTCTCTGCTCCTAGAATTATATCAGAGTTTTGAATTTTTTAAAATAACACTCTTTACTTGAGCCACTGGCTGCTTACCTGCCTGTCTGCATACCATCCCTTCCTCCTGAAGTTTGCACATTTATTCTTGCATCTATCTGTTCACTTGTCGAGTATTTATTAAGCACTTGCTCTAGACACTTAGGATGAACAAGGCAGAAGAATCCTTGCAGTAAGATGTTTGCAATCTTTGGGGGGAAATAGACAAAAACAAATAAATATATCTTAAGAAGTCAAGGATTAATAAGCAGTATTTTTAAAATGAACAGAATAAGAGGATAGAGTGGTACTCTATCTATCGATGTGGCGAGTGGGCAGAAAAGTCCTCTCTGAAGAGGCGATATTTGAGCAGAGACCTGACTGAAGTGAGGAGCAAGCCTTGCAAAGTCTGGGAGGAGAGGGAACAGCAAGTGCAGAGGTGGGAATGAACCTGACCTATCTTTTCAGCCAAAGTAGAATTTGCATATTATTCTAATTGTGATGGGAAGCCATCCAATCAAGGGGGCTTTAGCAGGTGAGTGGCTGGTCTTATATTTTTTAAAGGATCATTCTGGCTTCTGGGAGGAGTGAGGGCTATTTTGGGGTGAGAGTGGAAACAGGGAGACCAGTTAGGAGGCTGTTGGAGACGTCAAGGAGAGAAAGGTGAGGATGCCCTGCACTCAGGTGGGACAGGTGAGGGTGATGTGAAGTGATCACGTTCGGCACTTATTTCAAAGGTAGAGCTGACAAGTTTGGACATGGGATATGAGAAGAGGAGAGGACTAGAGATAAGTCTCGGGTTTGGAGACCTAACAACCGGGCAAATAGTAGTGCATTTTACTGAGATTGGGAAAACTAAAGGTCGTAAGGGGCTGGTGGGAGGGTGAAGTACAAGTGCTTATTTTGTACAACCATGTTGAGAAGTGTCTATTAATGTCTAAGTAGAGATGTCAAGTAGGCAGTTAGACACTTGAATTTGGAGCTAAGAGGGGAATCTGGGCTATGATATAAACTTGGGACACATCACCATACTTAAAGCCACAGAAATGGAAGGATCTGCAAGAGAGAAAGTCTGGAGACAAAAGAGAGATAAGGACCGAGGCTTGGGGCATCCTGATATTTGAAGGTCGGGAAAAGGAGAACAAACCAGCAAAAGAAATTGGGAAGGAGTGGCCAGGGAGGTAGGAGAGCCTGATGTCCCCGAAGCTGAACGGAAATGTTTCACCAAGGCAAGAGTCATCAGCTGTGTCACATGCAGCTGCTAGGCCAAGTCAGAGGAGGACAGGGAATCAACATTAGACTTGGCCATGTGGAGGTCCTTGGTGATATGAGGAGGTGCTTTGAGGATAGTAGTTTCCATGGAGTGATGGAGACAAAAGCCTGATGGTGTGCTTTCTTGAGAGAATGAAAGATGAAGTGGGGACCGTGAAAACAGGCAACTCTTTGGAAAGGTTTTGCTAGACAGTGGAGCGGGGAAATGCACTGTAGCTAGAAGGATCTAGAGAGAATTTTCAAAGGTGGGAGACAGGATATCATATTTATATTCTGATGGAAATGGTGGACTAGAGAGAATCCTGATGGTGTAGGCAAGGAAGGAGACCAGAGGGTTTAGAAGTGACAGGGGAACCAGGGTGTATGAGCACAGAGGCAGTAGGTATGGAGGGAGAAAGGTAAAGATCTCTTCCAAATATATGTGTATCCTCAATGAAATAAGAATCAAGATCATCTCAAAATTTGATGAATTTTATGTATTTTTAAAACTCAGTTATTTTTTAATTTCATAATGACCAAGAGAATAGAAAACATGCAAGTTTTTAAAAAGCAGGTGTTTCTCACTACCAAGGAAAAACATTGTTGTGAGAGTTAAATTTTAGATGTGGGTAATGGTAATTGCTTGCGCTTTGCTTCGCACATCAAGAGCAAATTGTAGTCAGACAGATAAAACTAGACATCAGCTTAATTCCTCTTTCTTCAGGTTCCCTTCTGTATAATTCTGCTCATTCTTAAAAAGAAATGGACCAAATATCTAAATGTATATGCCGCTATCCTGTGGTAGCTATATTCCCTATCTTCAGTAAATGGAGTTGAGTTGAAAAGAAATAAGAATCAAGATCATCACCTAAGAGTGAGGAAGGAATAGGAAGTGATGGAGGTTTGAGGAGTAAAAGAAGATGTGAAAGATTAATCTTCGAGATGAGGGAGTAAATAGATGATGGACGTTTAGGAGGTCCTGAGGATGTGTTTGAGACTTAGGGTCATAAATTTAAAGGAAGGCCAATCCAGAAGGCTGGATGCTGCTTTCTCACAGCCAAGAGGCTGAGGATGACAGGGAATGTTGCTGATAACTGACTGTATCTAGGGAGCCCGGTAAAGAAGGGGAGTGCGTTATAGCTGATTCCCTTTATTATACAGCAGAAACTAACACACCATTGTAAAGCAATTATACTCCAATAAAGATGTTAAAAAAAAAAAAAAGAGTGTGTGAAGGGACATAGGCTAGATCAGATTAGGGGTCATACAGAGTTAGATGGTGGGAAAAGTTCAGGTGATTGGGAAAAGATAGGTGATTGGGAGTTTGGGACTGCTGGTGGTGGCTTAGCTATCCAAGGAGATGAGCATGATAGACTGGGTCTTGAGGTCCTCCAGGGGAAGGGAGACTCTGGTCTAATCAGAGCCTCCCTCTCAGATCTGCTGTCTTGGAGACCTGGTAATGTTGAAGTGAAGATGGGCACAAGATCACTGAACCTACCACATCTATGGTCCACGGTTTCTTCCTGACACTAACCTAGTAAGGCACTATTTCTTCCAGGAGTTATGGCTGTATAATAAGTTCCAGGCACTGCGTTAGACAGGACAAAAGGATGACTAAAGCACGTTCCCTGCCCTCAAGGGCCTCACAATCTAGTTAAGGAGACAAATTGAAAAAGATTATCACAAATCTGTGAGATTGGTCCCCAAAGTGGTATTACGAGTGCTGAGGAATATAACAATTAACTGTGTCTGGAGATCAATACAGAAGCTTCTAGAAGTATTGCAGTTGACTAAGCAGGGACTTGAAGACAGCACTACTGTCTGCTGGGCCATCAGTGAGATGCTATTTGTTTTTAGTAACTATCTTAAGTACATAGTTCATGCAAAATGTGAATAGAAGTATAAACATGCCATTATGTTATTATACACGAGGGACACGAGCTTCTAATCATAACAAGTAGTCTCTTGGAAAGAATAGCTTATCAGTTTGGGCTAGGCTGCCAGAGAACAGTGAGATTGGAAACTAAAAGCAGAGCCGGTGGGGGGGGGGGCGGGGTGTGAGTGAGTGTAGTATACAAAGCTGAGAGGTGAAGCACCCACCTGTGTAAGAACCAGACCAGGATATTCAGGTGAGTGAGGACTTTCCATTTCATTGCTGAAGGTCCCTCTGGATTTATGAGAAGGTTCTGTCTCCTCCTGGACTCTATACACTTCACTCTCTCCCCAGCTCCTCCCAACCAGGGCTGGGTTGGTTGCTGGATTGAACAGTGTGATTGCAGGTAGGACTCTGACTTGTCTGCTCTCAAGTCTAAGTCTTGCTTGTCTTGTTGGGGGGGGGGGTTGGGGGGGGGCGGTGAGTGAGTGTAGTATACAAAGCTGAGAGGTGAAGCACCCACCTGTGTAAGAACCAGACCAGGATATTCAGGTGAGTGAGGACTTTCCATTTCATTGCTGAAGGTCCCTCTGGATTTATGAGAAGGTTCTGTCTCCTCCTGGACTCTATACACTTCACTCTCTCCCCAGCTCCTCCCAACCAGGGCTGGGTTGGTTGCTGGATTGAACAGTGTGATTGCAGGTAGGACTCTGACTTGTCTGCTCTCAAGTCTAAGTCTTGCTTGTCTTGTTGTCTTTCTGCATCCTAAGTGTTTGGTTGAAATGGAGAACCCCTTCGGGGGAGGGGGGGGATCATGCTTCACGTCGTTTCAGTCATTTATACCTTAGAGTGAATGTTTTTAAAAAACAAGTTTTGATCATGAAGCTAACTAAAGAGAATTTGAAGGTGTTAGCCTTCAACATATGAAAGAAGGAAGGGTATAACTGTGCCTCAAGGAAGCTTGGGCACCTGAAGTGTGTGCATCACCTTTGCTTATTTCATCCTTTTGTTTAGAGCCCAGCAGTACCAAAGGCAGTGTGCTGGGTGGAAAAAGCGTTGACCTGAGATTTCAACCCAGGCTTTCTTTTTCATAAAATATGCCTAGCATGGCACCTAACACAGAGCAAATGGCAGTAAATGTTAATCTTATCTGAATTCATATGATTCACAGACCATCACTGACATATTTTTAAAAATAAATTTGTTTATTTATTTTTGGCTACGTTGGGTCTTTGTTGCTGTCGTGGGCTTTCTCTAGTTGGCGGCGAGCGGGGGCTACTCTTTGTTCCAGTGCGTGGGCTTCTCATTGCGGTGGCGTCTCTTGTTGCAGAGCACAGGCTCTAGGCATGCAGGCTCAGTAGTTGTGGCTCGCAGGCGTTAGAGCGCAGACTCAGTAGTTGTGGCGCACGGGCTTAGTTGCTCCGTGGCATGTGGGATGTTCCCGGACCAGGGCTCGAACCCGTGTCCCCTGCATTGGCAGGCGGATTCTTAACCACCGCGCCACCAAGGAAGTCCCCACTGACATATGTTGATGCAGGATGTTGCCATGAGGAGTGGATGCCCTTGGAGGTCTGAGAAAAAGAAAGCATCAGAAAGAAAGGTCTGAAGGGGGGCAGCATCTACTGAACATATGGTTATGTGTCAGAACTCTGGGCCCATTATCTGATTTAAATACAAAATAGGCATTATTGTCAGACTGAGCCATTGCTATTATCTCTGAATGAAAGGAGACAGCGTTGGGCTGAGCTGTGGCTCAGGTGAACGTCGACTATTTGAGAATTAGTTTAAAATAAAAAAGACAGCAGACAGCACATGGTAGGGAGAGAGAATAAGTTTTAAGATGGAGTGTTTGGGGAAAGGCAATAACTGGCAAGGAGATGATCGGGTGGAAGCAGTGAGGCAGAGAATGATTCCTTCACTTAATCTGCAAAATTTCATTGAGTGTGTAGTATGTGCCAGGCAGCTAGAGAATCCCTGGAGATAAAGACAAACAAATCCCTGCCGGGACTTCCCTGGCGGGCCAGTGGTTAAGATGTTGCGCTCCCAATGCAGGGGACACTGGCTTGATCCCTGCAGGGAACTAGGATCCTGCATGCCTCTCCTTGGCGTGACCAAATAGATAAATAAATACTCCTCCGCTTTATCCCACAGCATACATACAACACTCTTAGAATAAAAATAACAGCACAACCAGCAATATGATTACTGTAAACGTTAAAAAAAAAAAAAATCCCTGCCCTAGTGGAGCTGAAAATCTGCACAATTAAATACATAGCAAAGTCTCAGACGGTGACGTGAAAAACAGCCAGGAAAAGGGGCGAGTACATATAATGACATAATGACTCTGACTCTTGTGCATGCCCAAGACAACTCGAGACTATGTTGCTTCGCTGCAGGTACAAAAGATCAGGCCCCTGATATTTATGGAAAAGGTTGACTTCTGAGAGATAATGGTGTGGAGAGAATCTAAGAGCCACTGTGATTTTAACATGAGACTAGTTTTTCAGTTACTCTTGCCGTACCACCAGTCATCTCAAAACAGAGTAGCTTAAAGCAGCAGTCATGTTATGGCTTGTGACTCTGTGGGGCGGGGATGAGTCCAGGTCCAGTTCACTGGGCTGTCTGGCTGGATGTCAGAATCGGTGGCCGCTCTTCCTCCAGGGTTGAGACTCGCTCTCCTGCAGTGTGGCAGTTCTCTCCAAGAGGGCAGGAGCTGCCAGGCTTCTGAAGAGAGCGGCCCAGACCGGGCCCAGTGTCACTGCCGCCTCATTTTGCAGGAAAAGCAAGTCATGAGGCCAGTATAGGTTCAAGGGGGGGGAGAGAAATAGACTCACCTCCTGATGGGGGAGCAGATCCATAACGGGATGAGGGGAATTTTGTGGCCATCCTGCAGCACCTCTTCCTCACAAGCATATCAAATAGCATTTCTCTTTCATCCTCCAGTTATTTATGGAGAACTCCCCGTGTGCTGGGCTTTACACAATGCACCATGTAAACACCAGTCTGGGTGCTTGCCTCCCTGCAGGCTTCTAATCTCCACAGGGAAATAGACATTAATCAGATAACCACATAAAAAGTCCAATGAAGACAATGGGGTGGTACCTTGGAAACCTACACTGTGGATAAGGGTGACCCTGAGCAGGAGGGCAGAAAAGTCTTGCTAGGAAGGAGAGCTTGACCTCTGAGCTGAGATCTGTAGAATGAGGAGCTCTTCATTGGCTAAAAGGAGGAAGGAAGGAATGGGATGCGTAAAAACTCTGATAGGACTGGCCTGATGCTTAATGAGGATTTTCCAGAAGGCCAGTGTGGCCAGAGATGAAAGGCTGATTGAAAACTAGTATCAAATGAAGCTGGACGAAAAGAGATCTGACCAAATAAGCCTTTAAAGTCATATTATGGGTTTGTGTTTTTATCTGAAGAGGACCAGGAGCAGAGATGACATGATCAAGTCTGTATTTTAAACTATCAGAGGCTTAGTGAAAAGAAGACTGTGGATAGACCAGTTGGGAGACATTTACACAGGACAGTTGAGAGGTATCCTGCCAAGTAGGATCCTTCTCGCTCGTGATTGAAAATATTTATTTCTGTGAGCTGCCACATGGCTCTTGAATGCCTCTTCTGTCGCTGCCTTCAGAGCAGATTTACGAGAAATGCTTTCCCTGATCACAAATAGTCTGACCAGACTTGGCTTTAAGTTAATTGTGGCTCTTTTTCGCAAGACGAATGTGTCAACAGAGATTTACCATCATGTTCAAAAGAATGTGCTGCAGGCTCAGAAAATGTCTACTATAAGTTCTAACAAAGCTTTGAACAATAGCCGCCTCTTTCAGACCAGCTGCACCCTGGCAAGTCATTACTTTGGAGGAGACGATACTTAGTGACCTAGGCATTGCTGTGTTTTGTTACTTCATAGTTTCAGGTTCAGATGCTAGGATGTTTTCCTGAGGCATTTTCTTTCTTTGGCAGGTTCACTGTCTTTTAGCCCTTTTACTTGGTTTTCCACCTGGACACTTACATAGTGGCTTCTCATTTTGAAACTGCATGTTTCTTTACTATTTGAAAATTTCCCCCCATATTTTTATCAGTCGTTTATATTTCTATTTTGTGATGTGAAATTGCTCATCTGTGCTCTCTGGCCACATTTTATTAAGTCATTGATTTTCATTTATTTTCTTTTTGTAAGATTATTGTATACATTAACATTCATCACTTATTACTGCATATCCTGGGTTGCCAGCTTTCTCATGCTATATTCAGACATGCTGAGAAAATGTACCTTCGTTATTTTTCAAAAACTGATATGATCTCTTTTATGAACTCCAGCGGAGACACGCACACACACACACACACACACACACACACACACACACACTTTTAGTATCCAATAAGTTCAGTCAAATCCAGTCACTTAAGCAGCGTCTTTATATACTCAGCCCCCCCTTGGATAACTCAGCCTTTCAGGTTTGCCTGCTAAATTGTTAATCAGGGGCACACATAACCTCGTGGTTATGGGGGTCAGGGAGAGAGGAAATTGTCGGGCCCTCGTTTGACCTTTCATGGTGATTTTTAGTTTCCTGCACTGGGGATGTTGGCTTAGTCTAGTGACCGGTCTCCAGCCACCACGCAGCTGTCTCCCGGTAAGTCTGACGGTGCTCACCCACGGACCACTGACACACCTGATGACTCAGCCCTACTCAGTCCTTACTGCGACTACAGACACTCAAAGTTTATGTGTGTCTCCATTTGGTTCCTGGCTGGGCTGACAATTGCTCTGTGGCCATTAGCCAAGGAGTCACTTTATCCATAACAGCCCCCGTGATCACCTTTCACAAGCTTCTGAGCTAAACCCTCAGCAATGTTTCATCCCGGTCTCAAGGTATGGAGAGCCCTGTGGGTTCCTTCCATACCCCTCCACGCCACACCATCTCATTCCACACCCAAGCACACCACACCAAACAGGTGTGCCAACCCAGACTTACTCTCTGCCCACCCACCCTGCCTGTCACTTTAATGGGCGCTAGAGCCCTCCTGTGTCCTCTCCCAGATGCCCAGAATGGAAAGTGGGGAAAAGCACCTTCACTACCACCTTTATCTTCTTAAATGCCTCTGTGGTCCTTGTTGAGAGGGGAGCTCAGACCAAACACCAGGCTGCCTCTTTTCACTGCCTCCTTCCCCACTTTTCCCCACAGTCCACCTGTGGAGGACAGATGCGGCAGGCTTTCCCTTCCTTTTTCTGGCTAAATGGAACCCTCCTCAGAACCATGTCGTCTTCCTTCCCCGGGGGGCATCCATCTTCTATGGAACAGCAATGGCAAATGGATGCAGGCAGAGAGAGAGAGATAGGTTCACTAAAAATGGAATAAAGACCAGGAGTATTTAACAATGTTATAATCTTTATACATATTCAGCAACTATTTTTCCCATTGGTTTTTCTTGCATTTTATCCTTTTTTGTGGCTTTTAAAAATACACAGACATTTAAAATGTTTATGTAGTCACATATTTTAATCTGTTTCTTCATGGATTGTGCCTTCTCAGGGATGCTTGGAGAGATCTTCCCCCATGCAAGTCAGATAACCTCTATTTTCTCCTCGTTCTTTTAAAGCATCATTTGTCATCTACCTGGAATTTACTTTTGTATTTTGGTAGGTGATGTCTAACTGTATTTATGTAGAAATGGTTAACCAGATATTCTTAAAAGATTTATTGAATAACGTATCCTTTCCCATCTTCTCTGGAAAACTACCTTTGTTGTATTAGGGAGAATCCTGAATCTATTTTGGAACTCCCACTTCTGTGACATTTATCTGTCTCTCTAATATTGGTGCTACATTATTTTAGCTGCTGTGGTTTCATAATACATTTTAATATTTTCTAGGTTAAGGCCCCTGAATGAATATTCCTTTTTAAAAAATAAATTTATTTATTTAATTTATTTATTTTTGGCTGCATTAGGTCTTCGTTGCCGCGCGTGGGCTTTCTCTAGTTGGGCGAGCGGGGGCTACTCTTCGTTGCGGTGCGTGGGCTTCTTATTGCCGTGGCTTCTCTTGTTGCAGAGCATGGGCTCTAGGTGCGCGGGCTTCAGTAGTTGTGGCTCGTGGGCTTTAGAGCACAGGCTCAGTAGTTGGGGGTGCATGGGCTTAGTTGCTCCGCGGCATGTGGGATCTTCCCGGACCAGGGCTCGAATCCACGTCCCCTGCATTGGCAGGCGGATTCTTAACCACTGCGCCACCGGGGAAGCTCTGGATGAATATTCTTTTTCAAAATGATTTTGTCTGTCTTTGCACGATCTTCCAGGAAAGGTCTGGACTCATTTTGTCAAGTTACATCTCTTACTCCCACCAACACCAACACACACACACACACACACACACACACACACACACACAAATCCTGTCACATGTTAATCATAATTTTTAGTATGTATAGATTAATTTGAAAGGAGACATCTTTATCACATTGAGACCTCCTGTTAAGAAATATGACATATGTAAATCAACTCTACTTCAATAAAAATATATGACATGTTTCTCCATTTACTTCCCAAACTACTTTCGGACTATTGTTTAAACTTTACTTTTAATAACACTTACTAACATGTCCTAGAAAAATGATTGTTACAGTGAAGTCAGGAAATGCTGCTTTGGTATTTCAACATTAGATACAACACGTTGGTTTTTAGATCAGTACCCTTCATCATGTCAAGGACGTATCTTTCTATAGTTTATGGAACAATTTTATCAAAAATGAATTTTTAATTTTATCAAATGCTGCTTTTTAAATATGCATCAATATAATATTTTTCATTGATACTGATTTGATAAATTTTATTTCCTAATATTAACCTATCCATATATTCTTGGATTAAATTCTATCTGATTAGTGACATTATTCTTTTTTATGTTACTGCATTATACTAAGTATTTTATTTTTGGTTTGCATCTATATTTCTATGTGAAATGAGTATATTGTTTTATTTTACAGTGTGTTTTTGTTGCATGTTGGTTTCAAGTTTATGTTAACTTTATAAAACGAATTGTGACACTCTCCATTTTTTTTTCTACCATCTGTAACAATTTAAATAGCATAAGAATTATGTGTTCCTTGAAGGTTTGAAGGAACTTGCCCATAAAACATTTGGACACAGCTCCTTTTATGGATGCAGCTCTCGGAGACTGGTTTCTATTTCTTCCATGGATAGTGGTCTATTCTGATTGTCAGATTTGATAAACTTTGTTTTCTTATTTTCTATTTTCCTTCTCATTGAGGTTTAACATTTTAGCACAGAATTCTACATGAAATTCTGTTATTTTTTCATTTCTTTTCTTTCTCATTGCCCACATCATATACTTGTGTTTTGTTGCTTTTTGTCTTCACTGAGATATCTTGAAAGATTGTCTATTTCATTAGTTTTTTCAAAGAACCCATGTCCTAGAGTTATTAATCACTTTGCTCTGTTTTCCAGTACACTAATTTAATCTCTAGAAATTTATTTTTCTGGTTATATTTTGTTCTTTTATATTAACTTGAGGAAAATGTTTGGTTCACATACTTTAATTTATTCCTGTCTAAGATTAAAAACAACCAAAGTTGTACATTTTCCTCCAAGCAGACTTGAATTCCTTACGTTATGTTTTGCTAGGCAGTACTCTCTTCCAGTTTTTCTGTTTTTCCTCTTTTAGTAGCTCCTTAGTCCTATGTGGACAGAAGAGGATTCATTGTATTATTGTTGTTCGTTAATTTAAAAAATAATTGGTGTTTTTATCCCCCATTTTTAAAAATTAATTTGAATTTACTGTATAGTGGTCAGAGAATGTGAATCCAATAATTTCTAACTTATGAAATGAATTGAGGCTTTTTTAATGACTTGATATATGATCAATAATTAGTGCATTTAATAGACTTAATGTTTGAAAGATATATATTAATTAAACATTAACAGGGGTGTTTTTAAGATCAACTTTATCCAGTATTCATTATCTTTACCTTTATCCATATCTACTTTATTTGTTACATATTGAGAGAGGTATGGTAAACCTTCCTACTGGGAATAATTCTTCCAATTATTTCTTATATTTTTAACAGGTTTTACTTTATAAATGTTGATGCGGATGCATGATACTTAAGAGATTAAGTCAATAATACCTTCATTTAAAGGTACTATTTAGATTTATTTATTTAATTAATAGACTTTTTGTCCTATTTATTTTTCCTTGATATGTACATTTTTGAAAATTAATATTGCAATCTCTAATATATTTTTGTTTGCATTTACCAGCATACTTTTGCCTGTCTTTTTTTTTTAATTAATTTATTTAATTTATTTATTTTTGGCTGTGTTGGGTTTTCGTTGCTGCGCACGGGCCTTCCCTAATTGCAGTGAGTGGGGGCTACTCTTCGTTGCGGTGTGTGGGCTTCTCATTGTGGTGGCTTCTCTTGTTGTGGAGCATGGGCTCTAGGCACGCGGGCTTCAGTAGTTGCAGCATGCGGGCTCAGTAGTTGTGGCACATGAGTTTAGCTGCTCTGCGGCATGTGGGATCTTCCCAGACCAAGGCTCGAACCCGTGTCCCCTGCATTGGCAGGTGGATTCTCAACCACTGCACCACCCGGAAAGCCCCTGCCCATCTTTTTGTACATCAGCTTGTGTAACTTGCATCAAATGGATTTTTCAGTGTCTACGTGTCTTATCTGGGTATTTGTCTCTTAGCAAAAGTATAACTAATTTCCACTGATTGTAACAGATATATTTGGGTTGATTTTTGTCTCCTGGTTTTATGTTTCCTTTCTTTTCTTTGTTTTCTGTCTCTTGCAAACTGGACCATTTTATTCTTTGCTTTTTAAATTCTGCAGTATTTTGGAAAGGCGGTCTCCTATTTTTAATTCTACTAGAGATTATCTTTGAGCTTTTCAAAAGCATTTTTTAAACCTTCGTTTCTCTCTTAAACAACCATCCCTATCACCCACCTTTGCCCACATAAGGGAGGAAGTTTATCACACTCTTATTTTCCCTTCCTCCGGAAACCTACATCTTTTGGTTAATAAAATTTTGTGTTTTAAATGTCGGTTACTGCTATTAAATGTTTATATTTCCTATCCTGTCTTTTGTATCTTTCTGTAATTTAGTTTAGTAATACAAATAGCCTTCTGATTATATACTATGATTTACTCATTCATGAGCTCTGGATTTTGCTTTACCAACCATGTGAAATAGGGACCAGCACACTATGGCCTGTTTTTGTAAATAAAGTTTTATTGGAACACAGCCATATACATTTGCTTACAAATCATCCATGGCTGCTTCCATACTACAGTGGCCGAGTTGAGTAGTTGCTGCAGAGACTGCATGGCCCACAAGGTTTAAAATATTTGCTATTGTATTAGAGTATAATGCCAAATAAATTTTGACCAATAACAACATAAGCCAAATGCATTTTTTAAGCCCGTATATGCCTGAGCCTAAATATATGAAAGACAACTTCTCTGAGTATAGAACTCGAGTTATATATTTTTTTAAATTCAAAATACTGTTGTTGTTACTCCTCTGTCTCTTGGTATTTAGTGCTTTATAAATGACTTGAGGCCAACTTGATTATTGTTTTCCTTTTCTCATGTATTCTCTTTATTTATGTGTTTATTTTCTAACCAAGATGTTTATAGAATTTTTTCCCAATCAAATTAAAAAATGTCCCCTGGACATTTCTGGTTGTGGGGTAACTTTTTCATTGTGATTGCCTGGAACCCCGTGCACATTTTTTTTTTTTTGTCCTGAAGCTAAAGATAGCATCCTTTGGTGATCACTTCGTCTGCTTCACTCTTTCTCTTGGAATTCATATTAGCTGTATTTTGGATCTCCTGTACCTGCCCCCTTTTTCTCTTGCTCTTTTACTCACATTAGTCATCTTCTCGCTATTTTCCTCTGACTCCCAAGTTTCTCACGTTTCTCCAGTGTGTGTTCTATTTTACCTAGTTAGCCTTAGTAGCTACCTCCACCACCTTTGCTCCAGTCCACTCCATTTTATTGGCATATGGTTCCATCTTCATTATCGCCTACACTGAATTTGTAAACCCAATAGCTCCTTAAATCACATTTCAATACAACATAGAGATTTTCTTCCATATCACTGTTTTAAAAATGGAGTTTTATTATTTATTTATTTATTTAAAATGTTTATTTAGTTGCACTGGGTCTTAGTTGCAGCAGGTGGGCTCCTTAGTTGCAGCTCACCAGCTCTTTAGTTGTGGCATGCAAACTCTTAGTTGCAGCACGCATGTGGGATCCAGTTCCCTAACCAGGGATCGAACCCGGGCCCCCTGCATTGGAAGCATGGAGTCTTATCCACTGTGCCACCAGGGAAGTCCCCAAAGTGGAGTTTTATATCTGAGGATCTCAGATTCCTCAGATCAATCTCATCTCCTGAACAGCTGAATCTTGTCACAGGAACAGTAATTCTTCTCTTTTTGTTCAACCTCACGGAGGGTGACCTAGGGATAAAATTTGAAATGGGTTCTGTTTGGAACTGGTTGGGTCCTGGTCCAAATCTTTCAGACCCATATTAAGGGGAAAAGAAAAGAATTGTCTTTGTTGTAGTTTATATTTGCCAGAGTATACCGATCTGTTCATCCAGAGTGAGCAGAGAGGAGGTAGAAGGACAAAGGTTCACTGTTGCACAGCAGAAGAGTCCTTGTCCTGTTTAGTTGACACAGTGGGTGCAGTGATCTCTCCTCCAGGGGGCATGATCGTCCCCCTGGGCTCCACGTCCTGAAGAGCCTCCCTTTACTTGTTTGCTTGTCTTGATGGGAAAACCGAGGGATTTCCCACCCTGTGTGGACCTCAGCATCAGTACTCTCCTCAGACACTCGAGTGCAGTTACGATTTGTCTTTGAAAAGCTACCCCTGAGTCTGCCTGTATCTCTAGCATCTGCTATTCCAAGCCCCTGGGGGTGTCACCTGGCAGCAGTTGGGAGCCATCTTCCCTTCACCCCTTTTCTTGAGGTAAACTGAGGACTCATTAGTCCTTCATTGAGGCTGGTGGTGATGGAATTATAGTTTCCAGAAATCTCTCAGAGGTTCTAGCTTATGGATATGGCCCTTCCCTAGTGTTTTTTAGTAGTGATGTAAAATTTCACCTATATTTGTATTCTTTTAGATTTATTAAGAATTTAGAAAAGGGATGAGGAAGTTCAGCTTGATCCACACATCACTGCCTCCACCCTGGCATCTTTTCAGGTTGATATCAAAATGTGAAGCAGAAATGAGAATAGCCTGACATGTGATCATTTCCTTTGGTTTCATGGAAGCTTGTGGTTCAAGACAAAGCAATCAGAGGGAGATATCTATGGAGTCAGATGGGACAGAGTCTGTGTAGGTGAGCAGGCTGAACTTTCTCTTGATCACAAGTGGATGAGACGAAACCATGTGAAGAGCTTAACAAGTCTTCTTCTAGGTTAAAGAAATGAAGGAGTTTACGTATGGGACGTGAGGGGTGGTTGCCCTAGTCAGTTCAAGCTGCTGTAACAGAACACCACAGACAGGATGTCTTAAACAACGGATATTTATTTCTTACAGTTTCGGGGAACTGGGAAGTTTCGAGGTCAGGGTGCAGCATGGTCAGGTTCTCGTGAGGACCCGCTTCCTGGTTTACAGATGGCTAGTTTCTGGCTCTGTCCTCACACAGCAGAGAGCGAACCAGCTCCGGTCCCTTTATCTCCTTATAAGAACACGGATCCCATCATGGGGACTCCACCCTTGTGACCTCATCCAAACCTAATTACCTCCCAAATTGGAGGCTCTGCCTCCAAATACCATCACAGGGAGGGGTAAGGCTCCACCAGATGAATTTGGGGTGGGGGACACAGCATTCAGTCCATAGCCGTGGTGCCTGCAGGCCGCTTTTTGCATCTAATTTAATTCCTAGAAAAAGCCTGTACGATGGAAATCTCCAGGCTCATGTAGAGAAGTGGAAACCAAGGCACAACAAGGAGGAAATGACATCTTGATGGAGCTCCCTGGCTGCTCTCCCTGGAACAGAGGATAGTGCTCTGGTCATGAGTTAAAAGCCCTGGGTTCCAGCTCCTCATCTCTAGAAAAAGGGGCTTGCATGGGACCAGTAGAGTTCCAGCGTCTCAGCTTCACAATTCCTTGTTCCAGTGATATCCTACTCAGAAGCCCAAGATACGAAATGGATGAAAGTGGTGCTGCACCCATGGAAGCGGCCAGGGAACCCTGAGTCCTGGACGCTGAGTCCTCGCCTTCCCACTGGCAGTGGCTGCTGGGGGGGGTCTGGAGCACAGGTTGCCCTCTGTAATAGTATCTGATTCCAGACTCAGTAAAGGGTATCAAAAGAAGTTCGGTTTGCATTTTCAAAGGAGAAGGAGGGAAAGTTGACAAAGGGAACATCGGCTGTCATTGTTCTGGAATGCTGGCAGAGCCTAGTCTTTGCCCAAAAAGGGTTTGAAAAGGGAACATTGCACGCTAACTTTCTTTATTTTTTTGTGTACTCTCCGCATTTAGCTTATCGCTGGGGCATTTAGTTGCCAGTGAGAAACCTGCTGTTTACAAATTGGTCATGTAGTTTGATCCCATATGATGAGAAATGTTTTTGAAGGTTACCTGCCATCTGCAATCATTTGCTTTGTAAAATGATTTTGCTGTCATCAAGAGATAACTAAAGGACAATCTCAGACATGGATATTTCTTTTTAAGGAAACTCTAGGAGAGGGTGAACTCCCAGAAAAACAAACCGTTCCTAAAGAATTCACAGCAGGAGTTCTCAACCAGGGGCGATTTTGACTCCCAGGGGACATCTGGCAATGTGTGGAGACATTTTTGGTTGTCACGATGTCACAGTTGGGGTGAGAGGTGCTCTTGGCATCTACTGGATAGAGGCCAGGGATACTGCTAAACATGCTGCAATGTGCAGGATGGCCCCACAAAAAGAATTATCCAGCCCCGAACGACAACATCGCCAAGACTGATAAACCATAGTTTATATTAAAGGAATTCCTAAAATCAATCAAAATCTTTAGAAACACCACGTTTAAAGCAAAAAAAAAAAAAACCAATTCTGATTATGATTCAGACTTTTTTTTTTTAAACTGTGTTTCCAATATCTTGGCTAGTGATTCCAAAAAAAAAAAAAAACAAACAAAAACGGTCTCCAGATGCCTCAAGGTCCCTAAAAAAGTAATAGTTGTCTACTCACTATTTTTTTTTATTTTGGTAAAATTTACCATTTTAACTATTTTATAGCATACAATTCAGTAGCACTTAGTACATTAACAATGTTGTGCAATCATCACCACTATCTACTTTCAAAACATTTTCTTTACCCCAAAATGAAACTCCGTTCCCTTTAAAAGTCGCTCTCCATTTCCCCCATTCCAAGGCCCCAGCAACCTTCAATCTGCTTTTATCTGTATAGATTTGCCTATTCCCGATAGTACATATAAGTGGAATCATATACTGTGTGGCCTTCTGTGTCTGGCTTCTTTCACTTAGCATAATGTTTTCAAGCCTCATCCCTGTGTGGCATGTATCAGTACTGTATTCTTTTCCATAACTGAATATCATTATATGGATATACCATGTTTTATTTATCCTTTCATCAGTTGATGGACATTTGAGTTGTTTCTACCTTTTAGCTATTGTGAATAGCACACTGCTATAAATATTCAGGTAAAAGTTTTTGTTTGAATAGCCGTTTTTAGTTTCTTTCAGTCTATACCTAGGAGTGGAATTGTTGGGTCATATTGTCCTACTATGTTTAACTTATTGAGGAACCAACAAACTGTTTTTCACAGCAACTACCCAGTTCACATACCTACCAGCAATGTATGAGGGTTCCAATTTCTCCACATCCTCACCAATACTTATTTTCCTTTTCGTCTTTTAATTATAACCATCCTACTGGACATAAAGTAGTATCTGTTGTGGTTTTGAATTACGTTTCAGTGATGACTACGGAAGTTGAACATCTTTTCATGTGGTTGTTGGCCATTTGTGTATCTTCTTTGGCATAATGTCTATTCAAGTCCTTTGCCCATTTTAAAATTAGGTTGTTTGTCTTTTCTGTTGTTGAGTTGTAGGAGTTCTTTATATATTTAGGGTACTAGAACCTTATGAGATATATGACTTGCAAATACTTTTCTCTCATTCTGTGGATTGTCCTTTCACTTTCTTGATAGTGTCCTTTGATGCACAAATGTCTAATTTTTATGAAGTCCAATTTACCTAATTTTCCTTTTGTTGCTTGTGTTTTTGGTGCTATATCTAAGAAATCATTGCCTGATCCAGGTCACAAAGACTTATCCCTATCCTTTCTTCTAAGAGTTTTTCGATTTAGCTCTAACCGTTAGGCCTTTGATCCATTTTGAATTAATTTTTATGTGTGGTGTAAGGTAAGGTTCCAACTTCATTCTTTTGCATGTGGAAATACAGTTGTTCAAGCACCACTTGTTGAAGAGACTATCTTTTCCTTCACTGAGTGATCTTGGCATCCTTGTAGAAATTCAATTGACTATAGATATATGGGTCACTTCTGGACTTTCTTTTCCATATTCCATATGTCTATATTACTGTCTTATGCCAGTATCACACTGTTTTGATTACTATAACTTTGTAGTAGTTTTGAGATTGCTACCCAGTATTTTTTACATTTCCTAAAGCTTGATGGAAGCTTTAAAAAATATTACCTCTTTTTAAAAAAATATTAATACTACATAAAATAGTGCATGATTCCTTTGGAATTCCTAAATTCAAAAATTCTAAAGATGGAAAGTTCTAGATTACTAATTTGGGGCTAAAAAGTTCTAGATTACTAATTTGGAGCTAATGAGAACTCATTTGGCAGTGAACCTAAACTGAACTCACATGAATCTGTAGATTCTATGAGGTCTGTGAGAATTTAGATTTCAGAATATAGAGATTATAGAATATAAAGTCTATATTTTAAATAAATTTTATATAATATTTATATTTTATCTAGATTTTTAAATTCACACATCACGTTGCAAAAAGATGCATGTGTTTGATTGTGGGGTACCCCTGCCTCTCTGATGGTATTATTCAATGTATAGTATGTGATCCGTATTACTTTTATAAAATCTGAAACATTCTGGGTTCCAAAAGATATCTGGCTCCAAAAGAAAAGGAATGGTGGACCTGTGTCATTCTGTTAGGGCAATACTGGTTATCTCATGATGCTCAAAACTCTGACGATTTTCTGTCTTTGAGCAGAAAAACAGGAGGAGAAGCAATCACAATGTGTTTTCTGTAACTAACATCTATGGCACAATGATCTGTGTTAGTCAATGTTTACCTACTCTATCTCATATAAAATTTTTCAAAACACAGGTTCTGTTGGGAAAAATAAGAAAGTGACCCTTGGTAGTCAAAAAAGTTTGGAGTGGTTTTTCTGAGCCTCTTTTTATGCAGCAAGAGAAACTGAAAAGGAAAACTCTGCCATGAATTCAAGGTCCTGCTTAGCTCCTGTGGGTGGCAAACCAAAGGAAGTTTTCTCCTGATGTCTGGTCTGGCTCCTGTGTGGGGACTGCTCCTTTCCCTTTTATAGTTCTGCTCTGTATCATCACTCCTGAGAGGCAGCAGACCTGCCCAGATACCCCCTCACCTCATCATGGGCTATTTGTGATTTCTAGACTATTCTCCTCCTTTGAGATTTCTAGATTATTCTCCTCCTTTGGACTAGTTTACAGAGTCTGGAATTTTCAACTTGTATGAGGTTTTTTTGGTTTAAAATTGCCCTTCTGGAACATCCTTTAAAATGAAAAATGCCTTGGCCATCCATGAGGTGCATTCATTCTTCCTCTGGTACATCCAATCCTATATCCTTAGCCCATTATTCAAGTATTATTTTCCTTAACTCCACAGTTGCCCTATAAAGTTGTGAGGAGGTTTTTTTATCCTTGTTTTACCTGCCCAAGAAATGAAACTCACAGGTGTTAAAGAGTTTAACCAGTGCCACCAAGCTAGTAACAGAAGGTCCGTCGTGATTTTTCCTCTATGGTGTGTTAACTTCCTCAATAGAACCATGTCGATCATATGGCAAACAAGGCATTAGCCTTGGCCATCATCTCCAGGAGAAAACAGAAAACCCTGCACTATCTACCCTAACCCTGTCATGATTAGCTTGTATAATTTCCTGGATGAAGGGAAAAAGTAGTTATATGAAAGGAATTGAAGCTGGAAAAAGCCAGGACAAGTAGAGGGATAAGCAGAAAATGAGAGGGAGCAGGGAGTAAATTATTAACAATGTGAGTCTAATGTTTGCTGAGTTCTCAGATGTTTTCGTGTCCAGTTCTTCTCCTGAACTTGTTGATTAATCAGAAGTGTTTACGGAGCACCCAGCATCTGCTATGTGCTCAGTTCTAAGTCTAATGGAGGATACTGGAGAAGGTGTCCCACTGCCTTCAAGTCCAGCGGGGAAGAAAAGGATGACACCCATGAAACTATAGTTATCAGAACAAGCTCTAGGATTCAGAGGCAACATAGGTCAGGCAGGGATTAGATAGTCATGGAAATCTCTGTGGAGGGAAAGAGTCCTCAACTGGGTGTTGAAAGGTAAGATTTGAAAAGCCAAGCTCCAAGGCAGAAGGGAACATGGCATGTTTATGCGCTAGTGAGCTCATCCCCTTGGGGAGGGTGGTTGAGCATGTGTGTGTGTGTGTGTGTGTGTGTGTGTGTGTGTGTGTGTGTAAGCGCGCACATGCAAGGGACAGCCATCGAAGACAACATTGACCAGGTTTGGTGGACGCCATTTCCTGCGTGTCTTATTGAAAACCAGACAAGGATTTTGGCCTTGAATTGAAAAACTGGGGAGCCACTGTGGGTAGAGAGCAGGGAGGTGACATGGTGGACAAGTGTTAGAATAAGATGAGATCAACAGTGGGGGCAAGACCCAGGCTGACTGTCTGTGTTTGAATGAGAACCTGAACAGGGGTGAGGCCATGAGGCACAGAGAATAGGGATATTTCAAGGTAGAATCTATGGGAATCAGAGGCTGCATGTGAAGAATCAGAGTGGGATAAACAAAACGTAGAATTTGTGCTTTGAGTGCGGAGTGCGGTTGTAGTGCCAAGGACAGTGACGCTGGGAGGATGAATATCTTCTGCAAGGCCTTCAGTTTTGACCATGTTCAGCCTGCAATCATGGTGTTTAAGTGAAACTATCAAGAGCTGGGCTGTTCAATACAGTGAACTCTAGCCACATGTGGTGCATTGAAGTTAAATTAAAATTCATTGACTTTAGATAACATCAAAAACTTAGTTCTTGTAAAAACACATGTAACATTTTTCCCATGTGGTTCTACTCTAAATCCCATTTCATACATCCCCTCTGCCCTAAATTTCTCAGTGCTTTGGAAATACCCCATACCAGATATAAATGCCATGTCAGCTGCAAACACAGTTCCATAAAAATAAAATAAAAATAAAAATTTAGTTCCTTATTCAGGCTCACACATTTCAAAGGCTCATTAGTGACATATGGCTAATGGCTACCATATTGGACAGTTGCAGGTATAGAACAATTTCTGTCATCCCGGGATCTTCAGTTGAACTGGACTGATCTAGACATCCGTAGCAAATATCAGCATTTTGGTGATGGGGTAGCTCCTGGGACGGGAATGGGGAAATGGTGATGCTAATTCAGTGGGTCATCTCTCAAGGAGGAGGGCCTAGGGATGAATCTTAGGACATACATGAAGTTGAGAGAATGAGGCATAAGAAGAACAAACAAAAATTGCCCTAGGTTTTAGAAAAGTGGGAGACTCAGCGTAGCATAACATCCTGGCAACAAAACAAGGAGAAAACGTCAGTTAGGAGGGAGTGGTGCCAATGTCAAATGCTGCAGAGACGTCACGGAGAGAGAGAACCAGAAAAGAAATCGTGTTTAGTAATCTGAGGTCATTGGTGACCTATCAAACTCGATGGCGGAGGGAGTGAGAGATGTGATTAAATAGGAATGTTACCCGCTCTCTCTGAGACTGGGGTAGGATTTCGGGGACTAGGAACAGTTTCAGGAGAGTGGTGGGACCAGGGCTTGGTAAGGAGGATGTGGAGGAAGAAAATAAATGTGGGGTGCAGAGCCAGCAGCTGGGAGAAGGGAAAGGAAGGAAGAAGATGGAACTGTCACCACCAAGGGCGTCACAGTCAAGTATTCTTTCCCCAAGAAAAGGAAGATGGAGACAAAAGAGAGACTCTTCAGGGATTGGTTGAGAGGATTAGAAGAAGAAGGTACCTGTGAAAACCAGACACCTTTACTGTTGGGATGGAATGAGAAAGGGGGCATGAGGAGAGGGGTTAGACTTTGGGGGGCCCAGGGGATGGGGGAGCAGGGGAGCTGTGGGTGGGCTTGTGGCCGTTGTCCTCTGAGATCAGTAGAGTTGCGTGAAGCCGGGCAATTGCTCAGTTTGGTCTCGCTCTCCTGTCTTCCCCACTTCCCTTCCGCTGGATTCTTCCTTCAGATCGATTTAATTCTGACTTTTTTTTCTAATGCATTAGACCTTAACATTTATGCATAGTATTACTCCCTAGCTTTCTAGATTTCTCTAAAACTCTTGCAACTCTACATGTACACTTATTATTTGTCCATGTCAGTGTCATCTGTTTTATAAACTTTATTTATTTATTTTTGGCTGAGTTGGGTCTTTGTTGCTGTGTGCAGGCTTTCTCTAGCTGTGGTGAGCAGGGGCTACTCTTCATTGCAGTGCGTGGGCTTCTCATTGTGGTTGCTTCTCTTGTTGGCGGAGCACAGGCTCTTAGGCGCGGTCTCAGTAGTTGTGGCTCGCGGGCTCTAGAGCACAGGCTCAGTAGTGGCGCACGGGCTTAGTTGCTTCGCAGCATGTGGGATCTTCCTAGATCAGGGTTCGACCCCGTGTCCCCTGCATTGGCAGGTGGATTCTTATCCACTGCACCACCAGGGAAGCCCGTGTCATCTGTTTTAGATTGTAAGGACAAGGACGGGCTCAGTTTAACTTGAGCTGCACAGGGCTCATCACACTACTATGAACATAGGGGCAATTAATTCAATACTATTTAATTATAAAAATCAGTAATTACACTTGTGTTTGAAGAGCTGCTTTTAAAAATAAATGTATACAGTTGAATACGTGTGCATGCGTGCGTACATATGTGTTGGCAACTCCGTTGGCTAGACAAAGATCATTTGTCCTCGTTGCCGTTAGGGTAAACAGTTGTTAGAGACTGATTTAATTTTGGATTTTAGCTTTTTGTGGGCTGATAGTAAATGCTTTGTGTGCATGATTTCATTGAATCCTTGCAAACATTTGGAGTAATAGGTACTCTGATTCTCATTTCAGAGATGAGGAAGTTGTGGCAGAGGCTGGCTAAGTAACTTTCCCAGGTTCAGGCAGCAAGTACAAGTGGCAGAGTAGGTATTGGAACATGATTCTCTCTGGCGCCCAACCTCGTGCCCTTAATGTCCTCTGTGTTCTCAGGCTAGTGTGCTAAAGCGACCAGTCTATTCCTGCTATCATGACCATGTTGACCACAGCTGTGATCATGCCCACATAAGGATGTGTCTGCTCTCTAGAGCCGTAATTCTCCTCTTGTTACTGAGAGGTGGAAAAATGGCTATGGGGAAATAACACAAACAACACCTCCTGGTGTCAACCCAGCCTCCATGGGGGACAAAATGCTTAGCAACTCTTTTCGAAGTATCCAAGACAAAACTTGACCTTTACACAGTTTCTCCATTTAGAGTTAAATTTGTTTTAACAAGTATGGTTTGAATAAATCAAGACCTCCTGTTGTAGCTATTTAACTGGGAAGGTAATATTTTCAATATGATTTTAAAATTTTTCTGTTGCCAAATTCCGCAGGGCAAGGGGAAAAAAAGGAATGCTCAAGTTCAAGATAAAAAGAAACTTCCCAGGAAGTGCGCTGATACAAACCATAGCTGTGGTCATCCTAAATATCACTTTTACTTTACAAAGTAAAGTCGGGGGTTTCCGTGGGAACTGCTTTTACCCCAGCTGGTTTGCATCATGATTTTGTATAGACGTCAGTGGAGCAGAACCCAGCTGTCACAAAGTTCAGGGGTCAATATCAGACAGGTCTCCTGGGACAAACACCAGAGAGAAGAATATTGCATGCACACCTTCTCCACCCAACCACTGCCTCCCCACACCCCTGTACCTTGCTGCTGTGCTGACCAAGTGCCCAGAGCTCCCCAGGGTCAGCCGTCCTCTCAAAGTCAAACGATCAGGGGCTTCCCTGGTGGCGCAGTGGTTGAGAGTCCGCCTGCCGATGCAGGGGACACGGGTTCGTGCCCCGGTCCGGGAGGATCCCACATGCCGCGGAATGGCTGGGCCCGTGGGCCATGGCCGCTGCGCCTGCGCATCCTCCCACATGCCGCGGAATGGCTGGGCCCGTGGGCCATGGCCGCCGCGCCTGCGCATCCGGAGCCTGTGCTCCGCAACGCGAGAGGCCACAACAGTGAGAGGCCCGTGTACCGCAAAAAAAAAAAAAAAAAAGTCAAACAATAAGCTGCATCCAGCTGTGACTTCTCTCTCTGTCTAACTGTGTCCATTGGATGGGAGTTAGAGCCACACGCTTTGATTTACCAATGTTGCATCTGTCAGTACTCTTGGACAATCGTGTTTCATAAGGGTTAGAACGTGGATTTGATAGTCCAGGCCAATTGCAAACTGGAGAAGTTGCATCCTGCCCTCCTGTGACTCACCCCAGCTTCCAGAGGGAAGTGATTTCCCAAGGTCACTACAAAGCTCGGTACAAAGGTGTCTTGTATGGAGAACATATGGCATGACAGTGCAAAATAAATTGTACCGAGAGTCAGGAATGCCTTTCCTGTTCCCACCCTTGAACCTGGCGGAAGAGCCTGCCTCTGAGAACTTCCCTCCAATCATGGGAGAATCGTAGGAACAGCGGATGCCTTTCCTCTTCCCCACGCCCTTCTCACCAGCCTCATCCCACGCCCTGCTCCTATTTTCTAGGCAGAGCGAAGGAACCAAGGAAGAAATGTGCCTCCTTCCACCAAACCATTTCCATTTCTTAAAATAAATCCCAGCTTTCCTCTTCTGGGAAGTCACCCCAGAGTGGACTAGGATCTCAAAATATCTTTTATTTACTTTATGCAAGAAACATATTGAGAACCTGCTGGGTGGTAGATGCAAGCAGACCCTGACTGCAAGGTGGAGACCTAAGTAACTGAGCCCAATAAAGGGCTGTGATTATTACACAGGTACCGTTGGAAGAGGTTCCTTTTCCAATTTGGGGGCAGCGTGTCAGAAAGGCTTCGTAAGAGAAGTGACTTGATGAGCATGATCTTTTTAATGTAATTAGCATGCATATTTCATAATTAAAATGTAGATTTTAAATACATCTGCATGCAAGTCTGTCTCGATATGTCCTTAGATTACAAAAATCTTCAGCATGAAAACCTGGTTTTTATTACTGTGGGTTAAATAACTGACTTACCTAGAATTGAGCTGAGGACACAGTGAGAGTCACTGTGGCCTTGACTCTGCCTTCAGAACTGAGGGGACAGATTGGAGAATCTGCAGGCAGTTTATGTGAAGGGGTGGCCGGCTGGACAGCTGCGTGCGTAGCGTCCAACTGGGATGGATTGACAACTAAGCCCCAGATCTACAGAATACGGGACATGCATACACTACTCTTATTTTCTACCCCTTCGTTTTATTTTCTACCATCTCTTTAAAAGTAATGGCACCGGGCTTCCCTGGTGGCGCAGTGGTTGAGAGTCTGCCTGCCGATGCAGGGGACACGGGTTCGTGCCCCGGTCCGGGAAGATCCCACATGCCGCGGAGCGGCTG
>NC_041222.1:96994240-97010490 GCF_002837175.3 Physeter macrocephalus | reverse complement strand
GGGCCCGTGAGCCATGGCCGCTGAGCCTGCGCGTCCGGAGCCTGTGCTCCGCAACGGGAGAGGCCGCAACAGTGAGAGGCCCGCGTACCGCCCCCACCACGAAAAAAAAAAAAAAGTAATGGCACCTACATTTTAACCATGATCTTGAACTTTTGAATTACCTTGGTTCCGAAGCATGACTTTTAAAGGTTCACACTTGCTACCGTGTGGCTCTGGGAAGGCTCCTTCTCCCCTGGCCTCAATTCTTTTTTTAAAAAATATACTTATTTATTTTTTTTATGTCTTAGCCGCACTATGTGGCCTGTGGGATCTTAGCTCCCCGACCAGGGATCGAACCCATGCCCCCTGCATTGGGAGCACAGCGTCTTAACCACTGGACGACCAGGGAAGTCCATCTTTTTTTAAAATTAATTTATTTATTTTTATTGAAGTATAGTTGATTTACAATGTTGTGTTAGTTTCAGATGTACAGCAAAGTGATTCAGTTATACATACATATATATCTTTTTTTTTCAGATTCTTTTCCCTTATAGGTTATTACAAAATACTGAGTATATTTCCCTGTGCTATGCAGTAGGTCCTTGTTGGTTATCTATTTTATATATGGTAGTGTGTATCTGTTAATCCCAAACTCCTAATTTATCCCTCACTACCCCCTCTTTCCCCTTTGGTAACCATAAGTTTGTTTCCTATGTCTGTAGACCTCAATTCTTCACCAAAAGGATGATGGGCCTGGTTTAGGCGATGTCTCTTAAGCTCTGTATTATATTCTACAGGTCTCACCTAAATCTGTCTTAATCAGTTTTGAATCCTCATGTCCAATGCACAGTAGTAAGTACTGAATAAATATTTGTTGAATTAAATTAAAGAGACTCAAAGTCACTTCTACATGAGATGATAAAACAGGTCTTAATGTAGAGTTCAGAGATCCTGTGCCATATTGTATATAAATAGCAGAACCAAGAGTTTGGGTTTTCTCCCTGTCACAGAGACTTGGTGGTGGCTTGGCTCTTTAAGTTGGTCCAACTTTAATCTTCAGATGTAGATTCAGGCAAAGCCTGGCCTGAACCTCGTGTTGTTAAATATTTAAATTTAAAAGAAAAAAAATTCAATTATCCAAAACACTTATATGTGATCTTGTAAACTAAAAAAGTCTCTAAGTTTTCTTTTGGTGCCAGAAAAGTAAACACAGTGTGAAACATCTGTATGATCGAAAGCCTGTCCTGGTTTGTACTTGGTTACTTGGCTTAACTACATAGCCCTGAGAAACAGGAGTCTTGTGATCAGTGTCTACAGCCAACTGGAACAGCTCAAGCAAAAAAAATAAAATAAAAAGAAGAAAAACTCTGAATTGTCCTAATTGTATGTTGTAGTGCTTCCAGTAACTTAAAGACAATTCTATTTCCCTGTCCTGAGTTGCCTTGTTAGAGAATAAAGCGTTAGGACAGGAATCAAAGCCAGAAAAGGTGGAAACACTGAGCGGTAGATGATGCATCTTCTCCTTGTGTGTTAGATCATTGGGGTGGGTGTCAGAATAGCCACTGCAAATAAAGCATCCCCACTGTGGACTTTGATCAGCCCTCCAGCTATGCATTTGAGGACCAATGGCTAGTGCAGACTTCGATGCAACTCTTACTGTTTCTCCTTTTGACTGTGTGGTTTCCTGTAGATGCCACACTCCACCTGAAGCTATTTTAATACTATAGAATCTGTGTGGGACCAAAATAAATCAAAAATCTTTCAGAAGGGTCTTTTGGAAAAGGTGCAGGCAGATGCCTGGTAGAGGAAGTGAACTCTACCTGCTTTTTTCTTTCTATTTACAAAGACAAGTATTTTCCAGCACTTATGTGCTAAGCCATTTCCATATACCTCTGTTTAATAATTGTTGTGCTATTAGGCCCATTACTCAATAAGGAGTGGCAGGGTTGGAATTCAAACCAGGACCCTCTGACTCTGGAACCAAGGCCTTTGCCCCTGCACTGCACTGCCTTCCAGAGCTGGTCATTTGCTTCCCTGCAGCTCTTTTGGGCTGCATTTAACCGCACGAAGCCTGAGGTGACCGGAGCATTCACCTTTGCTATCACCCACACCAAACACCATTGCTGGCACCTCCTGCAGAAGACAGAGAAAAGCATCCCCTTTTGAATAATGAGCAGAGATTTTGTTTGAAATTTCTGAGATTTCTTTGTAGTTTAATTTGCAAATTTGGCCTACAAGAGGCTACTTACTTGCTGTTACGTAAAGTACCTGCAGGTAGGAAAAACCACTAGGAGGTGAGCCTAGCCACGTTAGTTATGGCCAAGGAGGCTAAATAATTTGCTGTCCTTCTCAAAGAGTTTAATGAGAGTTTTTAGTTTTTAGTGCCATTGCTGCAGTTTGATTTTGCTATTGTTTTTGAGAACTATGGATCTTTGAAATTTGTTTCCTAACACAGTGTTGCAGTATAAGAACAGTGTCATTAGCCCTAGGGCTCTGGACAATTTGGTGGGCTTTCTCCTCCAGGGTATGGGGTCAAGAAAGGTAGAGAGGGACTTCTGTAGTGTGAGTACTAAACATGCTCTGTGGACCAGGGCCATGAGATTAGACTCGTTGCGTAGACCGGTAACCAGGTCACTGCCACGTGTGTGGCTCCTTTAAGGTGTGGGAAGATCTCGGGATCATGAATCAGAGCATTTCAGGTGAGTGAATATAGTTTCCTCACTAACCACTTTGGCCGTGTCACTAAATATCTCTGCCAGGATCTGAATTTCTTGCCTGACAAATGGGGTTTGTTTAAAAGCTGCCTCAATCATCTCAGAATAATATTTTTGGAGATTCATCTGAGGGAGAAGATTTGAGTGCTATAAAAAGTTGTGTTATACAGATGTAAGATTGTCTTGTTACATAGACCGCAGGGCGTGAATAATCCTTGTCTAAAGTGGTAGCCACTTTGGTGGTGATGAGGTTTAGAACGTGCAGTCTGTGGACCGGGTGCCTGGCCAGGGACGGTTGTCACTGGTCTATGAAGAGAGTATTTAGAGACATTTATAGCAAGATGACAGAAATTTTATGTCTGTTGAATATAATAATAAAAATAGGAGCTTGTATTTACTCGGTCTTTAAGGTATTTTTCTCCCTTTTTAAAATTTATTTTTCTTACATTTAAAAAAAGGACTGGTACATGTTGTATTTGGAAAAAACTGGCCCTTCACACAGATTTGAGAAACTGTAGTATGTGGGGCGTCAAAAATCCAGAAGACAAGTGAAAAATTAAAATTAGGGTTGCATGTTTTACCTATCCCTTAAGAGGCTGACAGGAAGTGGAAAATGTAAGAGTTTGTTCCAGCTGGATGGGTCACTTCTCTCGAAGATGTCTGGTGTCTTGTAAACACAACCGGAGGACATGCTCTAATGTCCCAACCTCGGAGTCTGACCCAGTATCGTCAAAAGGAATAAAGGCCCAAAGTGTAGGGCTACAGGCACTTTTCCTAAGGTGGTGTCGAGGACCACAGGGCCGATGGGACGTGGGTGGAGGTAGCCAGGAGAAGAAATCCCATCCACAGGAGGCCACGGTCAGCTGAAGAAGGAGAGAATGCTAATTTCTATGTCCGGACCATCAGAAGTGGCTAAATGATCAGCAGACAGCCTGCTTTCCATTCTGGTATTGATATTTATAAATTGAGGCACAGTTGACCCTTGAACAACAGGGGTCTGAACTGCACAGGTCTACTTATATGCAGATTTTTAAAAATAAGTACCTCCTACGTACACAATCAGAAGCTGATTAAATCTGCAGATGCCAGCCGCGTGCAGAGAGCCAACTGCAAAGTTATTCACGGATTTTTCCACTGCGTAGGCGCTGACACCCCTAACCTCCATGTTGTTTGACGGTCAGCTGTAACTTTGAAATATATTTTAATATCGAATAGGACAATCCTCATCTGATTTTCGCTTTTCATCCATATTTATTCTTCTAGATGAAATTTAGAATTGCCTAGTTCTAAATAAACTCGAATTTGGAATTCTGTTAACTTGTATATTAAAATATATGAAAGTGACATTTTCACAATACAAAGACTCCCCATCCAAGCATGTATCATTTCATTTAAGTCAGTTAATTTTTGTAGCTTTCCCTTTGTTTATTCTATACATTTCCTGTTAAATATATCCCTAGGTATTTTAGATTTTTATTGTTACTGTGAATGGAATCTTGACCCCATTACATTCTAATTCTAATGATTGCTGGTAGATAAGAAAGCTGTAGATTTTAATGTTCTTTAGGTTTAACCAGTCACCTTCCTGCTCTCTTATTACGGTTCTAGTAATTTTTTAGCTAATTCTTTGGGGCTATCCAGGTATACAAAAATCATCTGCACTTACTAAATGTGGTCTTCTTTTCCGATATATATAATTCACCCTTTTCTTGGCTAATTGCATTAGCTATTATTTCTAGAACAATGTTAAATAAATGAGATATCCTGTTGGGACGATAGGCTTTCTTTCTTACCAGCAGAAACATGGAACTTTAAAGCTCTGTGTCAGCCTCCTCTTCCTCTCCATTGTTTCTCAAACACTTGCTGATAGAAGTAAAATCTCATTCAGATGACTGTGAAAGACAATCTTGGGAGAAATATGCAAGTTGAGTGCTTTCTGTTTGCTTTGCCTTAATAATATGGGGCAAGAAGGAGAAGGTGGGATTGAAGGACTGATTCTAGTTTAATTATGAGTTTCCTACATTTTATAGCATCTTAATTAGTCTCAAGAGGGTGCTTACCTGAGTCACCGCGGGGCTCCCTAGTGCAGGCTGGGTCAGAGCAATTGCTCCAATTTTACAGCACCCTATATAGCTCTGCCTTTCAGGGAGACAGTGGGGGTCCTTCTGAGGTCTTTACTTTGCATTTCCTACTTGACTTTAATTCAAACCCGTATGCAAGGTACCCACCCCTGACAAGCAAAAGGAAGATAAAATTTATCCCTTGGTTCTATTTCCAACCCATTCAAAAATAGAAGGCAGGCAGAGTTCTCAGGAGTGGAAGTTGGTTCAGCTGGGAGACTGGGTGCCTGGTTTCCTCTCTGACAAGGTCAGGGGAAATCGCCAGAACTGCCCAGGCTGGGCATCTCCTCTGTTTCCCCTCGATATGGAGTCTGGTTAGGCTTCAGAATTGTCAACGTTCAAAGTACAAGATAAATCTGAAAGTCAAAGAGGCTGCTCTTTTCTTCTGCTTACGCTTTTCCTTTATATATCTGCACAGACACTATATCTGTAGTTTCTCAAATACACACACATGTGATCATATCCCATGCAGTGGATGCTGTGCTGGGCCATCGGGTTCCTTGCCTCCGGGACCGAAGCAGTCATCCTCTCGGTGCTGGACGTGCTGATGGCCCACAGTTCACAGTTCAGTCTCCCCTCTGCTGGTGGGAGCTGCCCCCTCTCTGGGAGCAGCCCACGTCCAATGACAGTCTTCGTCCTAATTCAGGGCAACTGTCCAGATCTCTCCCAGCTCCCTTGGGATTGGCTTCCCTGCCCTACAGGTGTGACCCCGAGGGCACATCCCATAAACCTCCTGCATGCAAACCTCCATCTCAGAGTCAACTTCCCAAGGAGTGGAGTCTACTACCCAGTCTGTACCTCAATCCATTTCCCTGACCTATACACTCTGCTTGAATTTTTAGCGTCATTCTTTTGCTCTTTTTTTTTTTTTGCCAACTCCTCCCTTACGTACACAGGTGCTTTGGCTTCTAGGAGATAGATCCCTAAGGGGAGGATTGCTGGTTTAAAGGGTATGTGTGCTTTCAATTTTAAAAGACGTTGCTGGATAACCTTCTTAAGACTCAGGGAGATCATTTCACCAGCAACGGAGGAGACTTCCCAGCTGCTTATGCTCTCCCCTGAAGATCAAAGGGCTCATCTTCCATCACGGCTTTCTTCAGGCCTTTGTCATTTCCCACTGCAGACCCAACCTTGTCTCTTCCCCGTTGGAAAGAAGGAGAGTTTGGTGAGGGAAAGACAAGGCTGACGGGTTTGAGAGAGTCCCGAGGCCTCCAGGTGACTCCTTCCTCTAAATGGATGGAAGACACAGCGGGCCCAAAAGGGTCCTTAGCTAGTACCCTGTGAGTGGAACTATGCTCTTCTTGTCCCTAAAAACAAACAGGAAAAAATCTGGCGTGTCGCTGATGTACCCAGGCTGGACAGGGGGAAGACCAAGGTGAGTATTCTTAAACTGAGAAAAATCTATTTAGGATATTTGGGCACAGATCCACCTCCTCCCATGTCTAAGATGTTGGATGTGACCTGGCACCTCCATGACCTCTACACCCTTTCCAAACTGGCCATGATCAGTGACGGGGTATGGTGGGGGGCTGTTGCCAGGCGGGTGTGTCTCTGCCTGGTCGGGCACTGGGCACAAAGCATACCCCCTGGCTGGTCTTCACTGGCACCTCCTCTCCTCTTTCTGGTGTATGAAACTGAGCTGACCCTATATGCTATTATATGCTATCATTACCCCTAATAAGCATTTCATAACAATCTATTTTTGCCAATTGTTTTAAGTCTCTTTTATTAGCTATGTTAGGCATGCTGTTATCTTAATCTTCTTAACGTCCATGTGAGAGTTTGACAAGTCAGCAGGGGATCTTGCCTTAGCCGCCAAGGATACATGATTAGGTTACAGCTCCAGCGACCCCGGCGTCTCCGCAGCCTCGCTGCCCGCCCGCCTCCTGGCCGACGATTCATCTTCCCAGCATATTTCTTTATAAAAGACCTCTGTCTCCCGAAGTCTGGGAAGTAATGATGCATCAGTGAGAACAAAGACCTTATGAAGACCAATATCTTGGGCTTCATTCAAATAATTTAATCCTGTGAAAATAAGTAAAGAGGAAAAAATGTGTGTGTGTGTGTGTGTGTGTGTGTGTGTGTGTGTGAGAAAGAGAGAGAGAGAGAGAGAGTGGGAGAGAGGGAAAGACCCCAACCAACCAGCAAACAGCTTCCAAGCTGCAGAATCAAATATATTAATATATATATATATACACGTGTGTGTGTGTGTATATATATACGTATATATATTTAACTTAAAAAACTTTTTATAGAAGCATAGTATACCCATAGAAAAGTGCACCTAAGTGTCCAGCTTGATAAATCTTTACAAAGTGAGCACACCTGGGTATCCAGCACCCAGCTTAAGAACCAACATCACCAGAACCCAGAGGCCCCAGTGGCCCCCTTCCTCTCAGCCCAAGTAACTGCTCTCTCAACTTCTAACCCATAGATTCGTTTTGCCAGCCTTTGGCCTTCATATAAATAGAATCACACAAGACGTGGTATTTTAGACATTTGTGAGCTTTTCCCATGCAATCAGGGTCTTTGTAGTCTCATTAGGCGGAATCATATTTACCTTCTGAAAGGGTTAACACAAAGTCCAGAGGGAGTAGCTGACACTGTGGCAGAGCTTGAGCGATTCTTTTCCTAAGATCATTTCAGGGTAGGAAAATAATTGAGGTTTTGGCAGCTGAGATGACTTTGGGCAGAACAGCTATTTCTCAGTTAATTCCTTAAGTAAAGCATCGTCTCTGCCAACTCTCGCTGTAGCCACGCTGAGCAAGGTCCGGCTCCGCTGTCCCTCCAGCCAAACCATCTTTGGTTTTTACCTTCTGTTAACTTTTCCCCTTTTTGAGTGGAAGGAATACTGTCCAGAGCCTCACCCTTTCATGGCCATTTCCCTGTGGTCCAGATGTGGGTCCCGATGACTCAGTCGGAGGTTCTGGAGACAGCAAAAGCAAGCAGGGCTTGGAACCGGGTCCACAGAGTGAGATGGCAAGGAGCATCCTCATTTCATAGCCATGTTCCTCCAGGTCCTCCCCTTTCTTTAAAAGCAGGGTATCCATGGCTGCCTCCAAGGATCAAGTGCAGGTGCGGCTGGAATAGGCCATGAAGCATCTTCTGCTACCAGTGCTCTTGGGCTTTGACCTAACCTTCTGCTTGCCCCCCGGGACCACTGGGCCCCGCCCCAAAGCAGCCGCGTCGGTGTCTGGGCGGCAGCTTCTAAAGTGGTGCTTCTCAAGCTTTGGTGAGCATAGCCTGACCTAGAAAGCTTATTAAATGTACAGATTCCCAGCCCCACACTCCCAGATATTCTGCCTCACGCGGGCTGGGCTGGGTCCTCGCGGTCCTGACACGAATAGTTGAATTGAGTCTGTTAGAGGTTTGATCCCACACACCTTGTTCTCTTCAAGCTTTTGACATTTCTTCTCTCTGCAATACCCAGTCCACCTTCGTCTGCATTTAGGAATGTAGAGCCACTATTTCCCTAATGAATCTGTCTCAGCTCAGCTTGCCTGCATCTTAGATGAGGGTTTTCAGTATTTCCTCTGAAGACCCTTACCAGGAGTATGTGTTACGGAATTACGTATCTTTTTCTAGGTTTCCATGTTCTGTAAGGTGGTCGTCTGAGCCCCGACACTAGCTGTTTGCCCACGTTCACAATAAACTCCAAATGCAGGCTCTGTATGTTCAGAAGTGGGGTCAAAGGTTACGTAGCTGCATTTCTTTGCTATGTGATTGAGCCTTTTATCCTTTTGCCTAGTGTTCCTTTGTTGTTGTTTTCTTTCTCCATTTATTGAATTGTCATCTTTTCCTTGCCATTTTTTCTTATGGGTGAAATTTATAACATAATTTTAAGTGCCTATGAAAATTCCATTAAAAGTAAATTGATTAAAAATATGGGATGAATTGGAATCTTTGCAGTATTGCTCTTTGCTTTAAGAGGCATGCATATCTCTTCATTTTCTCATTTTGGGGGAATGTTCTGGAACTGTCTTGTCTTCCTGTTGCTTCCTTTTAATGGATACTACTGGTAGCCATTAGAATTTGCCTTGTTTTGTGGTCATTTTCTTGTCAGCCCTGTATTTCCCCCCTTGTCACCTGGTCTTGAACCCAGCAGGGTTCATCCAGACCCTGGCTTTGCCAGCAAGTGAGGCAGGCAGGTTACCTGTGTCTCTACAGGTAGGGGTGGGTGATGGTTTGATCCCTGGCTCAGGTGGAAGCTGGAAGGCACCATGGTTCCTGGTGTGTTTCCCAGCTTCCAGCAATTGTTTGTGTGCCGTGGCTCTGCTGTACTGAGATACGGTGCTTCTGGCAAAATTATGTGCCAGACACTGTAAGCTTGACCTGAACTACCTCATGCCTACAGCCCTGTAGGTACTGTTATGATTCAAATTTAAAGGAAGAAACAGAAATGGAGGAATCCCATGACTAAGTGATATGGCTTGTATGTGGCAAAGACAGGACTGGCATCAGGCCCTGGGTTCTAACCAAGGATTCCCTGCGTGTGGTTATGACGTGTCCCTAGCAAATATTAATGCTCACTAGGCTACAGGCGTTTCCAATGTTTAGGTCAACTGACTCTTGGCCACTGACCACAAAGACTTGAAAGAATTGAAATGTACTCCCCACGACTTCATTTATTAGAGAAGAGGTCTACAGGGAGCGTAGTCACTCTAAGATCGAGAGGATTTCATCGTATTGTGGTCATGCCAATATCACAGAAACAACAGATGCCTAAAGAAAGAAACACAGTCAGTCCTCTGCATCTCAGGCTTTAGCCCCCAGCCCTGCGTTCTGAAACTCCCTCCCTTCACCAGCTGCTGGAGCTGCTCTCTGGAGATGAGAAGCACGTTTATGTTAAGGTGTTAACGAGTGATGAAGGACTTGGGTGTTCACCCCTTCCAGGAGTACAGTGTTTCTATTTTAACAGGGTTGGGACAGGGAAGAGGACCTAGCATTCTAGGTCCTCTGGTACAAAGCATGAGCTTTGTACCAAATCTCCTGGTCTCCCATGAGGACTTGGAGGCTTTCGTAACCACAGGCAAGTAGGAGGAATTTCTTTAGACTAATCTTCCTCAACAAAAAAGTAAGGCAACCTGGTGGCAGGGAGACCCCGGATGGTTTTGTTTTGTTTTTGTTTCTGTTTTTTAAACTGAACGGCAAAATGAATTAAGTGGGTTTATTTTTTTAATTTTTATTTTATACTGGAGTATAGTTGATTAACAATGTTGTGTTAGTTTCAGGTGTACAGCAAAGTGATTCAGTTATACATATACGTGTATCATTCTTTTTCAAATTCTTTTCCCATTTAGGTTGTTACATAATATTGAGCAGAGTTCCCTGTGCTCTATAGTAGGTCCTTGTTGGTTGTCCCTTTTAAATACAGCAGTGTGTACACGTCAATCCCAAACTCTGGGATGGTTTTTTTAGTACTTGTAAAGCAACTGCTATTATGATTTGATTTTATAGATGAGAAAACAAAGTCTCCGAGAGATTAAATACGTGTCACATGTCACCCAGCTGGTGAGTGGAATTCAAATCCACATCTGTCTTATTCCAAAACCTTTTGGTTAAATCTCAACATTTTCCATAAACCAGCTTTGGCTGCAGTGATACATGAAAACTGTGGCCACACAGTATCACCCTGTGGCAGTTCTTTGAAAACCCTAGCATTCTACAACTACGAGTTATCGTCATTTTAAATCATAAAGATAACGAAGTTAACATTTATGCAGTGCTTACCATGTGCCAGATTCTGTGTTAAGCACGAATCATCTCATTTCATCCTCACAGCAATACCATGAGAAAGATTCAAATCTTGAGCTCCATTTTACAGATGAGGAAACAGAAGTTTACTGAGTCAAGGAGATTGTCCAATCGTGCACAGCTGTGTCATCAGTGACACACAGAGCCCTAGCTCTGGACCACGCACCGTGCAATGTGCTGGAGAGCTAGCAAGAGGCCTAAGACCCTACTGTCTGTCTGATGTGTACATATCATATGGGCAGAGCAAGTCCCCACAATCTGGTTGCCAAGGGCATGGGTGGACCAGCGCCATGGAGGTTCAGACCAGGGAGAGATGACCACAGACTGGATAAGAACAGTACCTAGGAACCAGGATGCTCTTAAGGCCTCATGGAAGGTTTTAATTTCTTTAAAATCAGAATCAAAAAGTAAACTTTTAGGTCAAAGAAAATGTATTCATATATAATATATTCATCTTTATACCAACAGTCATAAAATATAATTTTTAATATTTTGTATGGAAGAAGAGCCATGAAAGTTGTAATGTGGCCCTACTGCCACCTCCTGATTGCAGGTGACACCACGGCCTTCGGGGGTGGCAGAACACAGGTGGAAGGAGTCTACTGAAGAGCTGCCTGCCAGCCAGAACACCAGGCCACCAACTGGAAATAGATTCAAAAGATCATCTCGTGAGACAGTCATCTTAGTCAATTACTCTAACATTCCTCATTTCATTTCCTTGGGGAAAGTGAAGGTACCTACGGTTACGCAGTCTGAGGAAAGTCACAGAAGGAAGTCCAACTTGAGCTGAGCCTTGACAGACATGAAGTATTGGCTCAGCTGTAAGGCCTCCTGTTTTCATTATCTTCGTGATGAGAGTAAGGTCAGTTTGTAGGGTTGGCCATCTCCTGAGAAAGAAGAGGTGAAGACTGCATTGCACAGAGTGTGTTTCTGATATGACCAGTGGCCAGCTCAGTACCTGGAACACTGGGGGAGTTCAAAAAAATATGTTCTGTGTTGAATTGAACCCTAGCACCATGGAAAGCTGTCTCTGTGGCTTACCAAGTTCATGCCCTCATGCAAACACGGGCGTGTGGAAGTTGCAAGTGGGTTTTCTGTTTTAAGCAGGTATCAAATAGGCAACCAGGTCTGTGCCTAGCATTGAACCAGGACACCCATGGAGGATACAAGAGTGATAGGAGATTTGGTCTCCTTCCTTCAGGATCATTAAATCAGGACAAGGAGTCTACGTTACACAACAATACAATTTGTGTATAATTACGAAGTACGCTTTGTGTTTTTCTAAAGAAGCCACAGGAGTTGTATGAGGGCTGAAGCAGCTAAGGAAGACTTTGTAAGGAGGTGGTACTTGACCTGGACTTAGAGAATAAATAAGACTTAAGTAGGAGGGATTAGGACATTTTGACAAGAATGGTTGACAGCTTGCAGGTGGGGTAAACACAGCCTTTGGGAGATGAGAGACCCAAGGCTGACCAGTGAGAAGGGCTTTCGATCTCCTTGCAGGTAAGGAAGTGGGGCTGACTTAGGAAATGAAGGAAATCCAGCCTCCTCCTTGCTTGCCTTACTCCTTTTGTAATACAGCCCAACTCTCTGTCTTTGGTGTTGGATGAACACCAAAAGGAAGAGAGAAGGAAGAGAGAAGAAAGGAAACAAAGGTACTGTTGGAAGGCGGAAAGCCAGCTAGGGGTTGGGGAGGGATGATTCACAGTTGCCCTAAAACCCTCTTAAAGAAGAGGCTCTCTCCTCCCCCCATCTCAGCACAGAAGTGGGCACCGAGGCCCTGGAAGGTCTAGCAAGCTCAAGGTAAGAGGTGTGGGTGTGGATGGCTTCTCTGAAGCATCGTTGTTTCATGCACTGCTTGAATTCAGAAAAATCAAATGCTCACAGAATGGAGCTGGCACATTTTTGTGATGATAATTCAGTTCCACACTGTAAATCTGCCCACTAGCTTAAGAACAATAACCGATGCAATCGAAATCTTATGTCCAGTTGGAAATGGAAGCTGCCGTCTTTCTGTAGATTAAGAAGCAAGCATACTCGTGGATCAGAGAGGCTTGCTGTCTTTTTCCCCAGAAATAGTGTTGGGCTCATTTAACATGATTTCTACCTGTTCTCCTGCAATTAGTGTTTAAGTGACCATCTCTGGGTATTAGTCACTCCCAGGAAATGAAATGATGCTATGGTAATTGGCCATGTAGGTTTCTTCGCCTCCCTGGGGATTTCACTTGGCTCGAGAGCATTTTTACATAGACCCTGTCTGCACTCTTTATTTAGCTAATTAGACGGCTTAAGGGAATGAGCTGGCATTGGGGTAGGAGGGAGGGAAGAGAAGGGGCAGCATATTATAACAGGAAGCTCACTTGATTGAAACAATACCTGGGTTCTAGTCCAAACTAATAAATCTTCTCTTCTATTATGTTCTTATCTTGGACAGCTGTGTTACATACATTATCTTGTTTAATCATCACAATAAACTTATGAAGTGGTATCACAACCCCCTTTACAGAGATGAGAAAAATAAAATTTCAGAGAAGCTGCCCTGACCGAGGTTTCCCAGCCGCAGTGTGGCAGAGCTGAGATTGGAACTCGAATTGGCCTTAATTCCCAGGCTCTGCTGTCCATTATTAGTGTCCACTTACTAAATAAAACTCTGTCACCTGAAACAAGTCACTCCACCTTCCTGTCTTCCCTTTCTTTAACTGTTCATGATTCTATGAAGATGCTGGCTCTCATGGAAACTCTCTAAGTGCCTTTCTTTCTGAACCAATGGAAACTATTAAGCACCTTTTGTACTTTTTTTGGCTCCCTATTTCTTTTGTTCTGCTTTTGTCCTCCTTTCTACATATCTGAACCAGGGCTGGTGTTAACAGAAGTAGGGGTTGAGCAACGAAGGTAGGGGAAGGAGAGAGAAGCAGGTATATTCACTAGGCATTCCATTTTCCAGCCCTAAACAGTACTGTATTCTGACTGAGCTCAGAGGACTTCCCTGGTGGTCCAGTGGTTAAGACTCTGCGCTTCCACTGCAGGGGGCACAGGTTCGATCCCTGGTCGGGGACCTAACATCAAACATGCAGCACAGTGAGGCCAAAAAAAAAAAAAACTAGTAAATGAGCTCAGAGCACCATGGTATATGGCAAAGACCCGAGGCCTTGGAGTTTGAGGTTTTCATTTCCAGTTTTGCCACCTTCTTGTGAGGCTTTGGCCAAATCGTGGTCTTACTGTACCTCTGGTTCCTCATCTATACAGCTGTAACTGTGATATACATCAGGGCGTGACGTTTCCTTTTCCTTGTAGTCACAAAAATGTACACGTCAGGTGTAAATAATGGAATTGTGGTCCTGGTGGGGATCTTGAGCCATTGAGCTCTGATCCTCCATTTTACACAGGAAGAAAAGGAGCTGAATTTCCTGGTGCCACATGCATAGTTGGTGGCACAAATATGTCGAGAACCCGGGCAGCCTCATAACATTCCCAGTGCTTCTGGAGCCAGCCCACTTGTCCTCATTTCCAAGATGGAAGAAAAGTTCTTTTTCTTCAGGAATTTATACCTATCATGGGGAAATAATGAACTCTCTGTCAATGAACCTCCTCTACTTTCCTTGTGCAAATTTTTGAGAGGGGGGAATCAGAGATGGGGCTAATCAGGGACAAGTTTTTCATGCCAGAGCACATCCCTGTGGGTGACCTATCTCCATAATGAATTCTGTGAGATGGTGCTTTGTGAGGAAGCAGAAGACAATTGCTACCCGTGCCCAGCCCCCAGCAGAGAGCCACCATGTAGGGTGGAGCTCATCAGGTGACATTGTGGAAGGAAGGTGCCATGCTGTGCGGGTGTCTGAGTGTGTCACAGAGAGGGGCACACTTTGGAGAAAGACTAGCCACACATTTTACTTCCTGTTGCCATCCTCCTTCACTTTGTACATTTCTTGCTGGTATTTATTTTTCTTTTTTAAAATTTTATTGAAGTATAGTTGATTTACAGTGTTGTGTTAATTTCTGCTGTACAGCAAAATGACAGTTACACATACATACATATATTATTTTTCATATTCTCTTCCATTATGATTTATCATAGGATACTGAATACAGTTCCCTGTGCTATACAGTAGGATCTTGTTGTTTATCCATCCTATATATACTAGTTTGCATCTGCGAATCCCAAATCCCAATCTATCCCTCCCCACCCCTTGGCAACCACAAGTCTGTTCTCTATGTCTATGAGTCTGTTTCTGTTTCATATATATGTTCATTTGTGTCGTATTTTAGATTCCACATATAAGTGATATCATATGGTATTTGTCTTTCTCTTTCTGACTTACTTCGCTTAGTATGATAATCTCTAGGTCCAAGTATTTATTTTTCTATTCATGCCTATAATAAAACAAGTCAGTTCTCAATTGGAAGGCAGAAAAAACCTTTCTACACACATCAATATGACAACTTAGATGAAATGGACTAATTTCATGAAAAGTGCAAACTATCACAACTCACACAATATAAATTGATAATTTAAATAGCCCTATAACTATTAAGGAAATTGAATTTGTTACCTTAAAACTGTCAGAAAAGAAATCTCCAGACCCAGATGGTTTCCACGAAGAATAATATCCAAAGAAAATAGAAGGGGATGGAATATTTACCAACTCATTTTTGAGCTAGTATCAGAAAGGAAGGAAGAAAGGAAGGAAAAGAGGGAGGGAGGGAGGGAAAGAAAGAAAGAAGGAAGGAAAGAAGGAAAAAAAAAGGGAGAAAGGAAGAAAGATGGGAGAGAAAGGGAGGGAGGGAGGGAGGAAGGGGAAAAAGAAAAGAAAACTGCAGCCTAGTATCTTTCATGAATGTATGCAGAAATTCTTAACAAAATAATAACATAGAATTTAGCAATATATAAAAATAATGGTATATCATTACCAAGTGGAATTTATTCCAAGGATGCAAAGCTAATTTAATATTTGAAAATCAATCAGTGTAATTTACCATATTAACACACTAAAGTCACATGATCTTATCAATTGATGTAGAAAAAGCATTTGACAAAAGCTAATATGCAGATATTATGAAAACCCTCAGAAAACTAGGAGTAGATGGTGAAACTTTCTCACCTTGATAAAGATTATCTACAACAAACCTACAGATTACATTCAACATAATTGTAAAAGAGTAAATGCTTTTCCCTTAAATCAGGAACAAGGCAGTGATCTTCACTCTCACTACTCTTATTCAGCATATTGCTGAAAGTTCTAGTCCATGCAGTAAGGCAAGAAAAGGAAAGAAAAGACATGAAGCTGTCCTTATTTGTAGATGATATGATATATACATTGAAAATTCAAAGGAATCTATTTTTTTAAAAACCTTCTAGAACTAGTAAGAGAGTTCAGCAAGGTCTCAGAATACAAGTTAAACAAAACAAAAAATATATATATTTATGTACCTGTAATGAGCACATGGACATCAAAATTAAATATATCAGGGGCTTCCCTGGTGGCACAGTGGTTGAGAGTCTGCCTGCCGATGCAGGGGACACGGGTTCGTGCCCCGGTCCGGGAAGATCCCACATGCCATGGAACGGCTGGGCCCGTGAGCCATGGCCACTGAGCCTGTGCGTCCGGAGCCTGTGCTCCGCAACGGGAGAGGCCACAGCAGTGAGAGGCCCTCTTACCGCAAAAAAAAAAAAAAAAAAAAAAAA
>NC_041222.1:96875148-96987286 GCF_002837175.3 Physeter macrocephalus | reverse complement strand
GTGCGTCCGGAGCCTGTGCTCCGCAACGGGAGAGGCCACAGCAGTGAGAGGCCCTCTTACCGCAAAAAAAAAAAAAAAAAAAAAAAAATTAAATATATCAATACTAGACAAAGACTTAGGTTTAAATCTAATAGTGCATTATACAGTATCTGCATGCTGAAAACAATAAAATGCTGATGAAAGAAATCAAAGAAAATGTAAATAAATGGAGAGATATATTGTGTTCATGAACTCAACATAGCAAAGATATCAATTCTCCCCAAATTAATATAGAGGTTTAACACAATCACTATCAAAATTCTAGCAAGATTTTTTTTGTATCAATAGTTATACATAAGACTCTTCTAAAATGTATGTGAAAGGCAAAGGAACTAGAATAGCTAAAACCACTTGGAAACAAATTTAAAGTGAGAGGAATCACTCTATCAGATTTCAAAATTGATTATATAGTGACAGTAACCAAGCAGAGGGACAGACACACAGATCAATGGAACAAAATGGAAAACCCAAATATAGACCCACACAAATATGCCCAATTGATTTCTGATGAAGATGCAAAAACAATTCAATGGAGGAAAGATAGTTTGTTCAACAGATAACGCTAGAGCAACCGGACACCCAGAGGAAAAAATTGAACCTCAACCTAAACCTTACACACTAAACAAAAATTAACTCAAAATGTATCATGGATGTAAGTGTAAAAAACACAAAGCTAGGGCTTCCCTGGTGGCGCAGTGGTTGAGAGTCCGCCTGCTAATGCAGGGGACACGGGTTCGTGCCCTGGTCCGGGAAGATCCCACGTGCCGCAGAGCGGCTGGGCCCATGAGCCGTGGCCGCTGAGCCTGCGCGTCCGGAGCCTGTGCTCCGCAATGGGAGAGGCCACAACAGTGAGAGGCCCGCGTACCAGAAAAAAACAAACAAAAAAACAAAAGCTGTAAAACTTTTAGAAAAACAAAGGAGAAAATCGTTGACATCTAGGTTTAAACAAGACTTGACACTAAAAGCATTATTCATAAAAGGAAAAATTAATACACTGGACTTTATAAAAATTTTAAAATTTTGCTCTGCAAAAGACCTTGTTGAGCAGATGAAAAGATGAGTTACATACTGGGAGGAACTATTTTCAAATCCTGTATTCAGCAATCCTAAGACTGCTATCTAGAATATCTGAGGAACTCTCAAAACAACAGTAATAAAGCCAATCCAAGTAGAACATGGGCAAAGGACATGAACAGACATCTCAGTAAGTACACGAAAAGATGTACTTTTGAATGATAATGAAAAGCATCATTAGCCATTAGGGAAATGCAAATGAAAACAATAGATATCATTACACAACTATCAGGGTGGCTAAAATTAAAAATAGTGACAACATCAGATGCTGGCAATGATGCAGGTAAATTGGATCACTCATAAATTGCCGATGGTAATGTAAAATGATACAGACACTGGAAAAGTTTGACAATTTCTTAATCTACACACGAAACTATCATGCAACCCAGTAATTACATTCCTATCATGCAACCCAGTAATTACCTTCCTGGGCATTTATCCCAGAGAAGTGAAAATTTGTGCTCACACAAAAACCTGTACCAGAATATTTATAGCAGCTTTATTTGTAGCAGTCCCAAGCCAGACACAACCAGATGTTCTTTAGTGAATGAATCGTTAAACAAACTGATCCATTCCTACTCAGCAATAAAAAGGAAAGAACTATTGATAAATGCAACATTCTTTGGATCAATTTCCAGAGAATTTTACTGAGTGAAAAAAGCCAATTCCAAAATTATTACATACTGTATTACTCCATTTATAAACATTATTGAAACGAAAAATTATAGAAATGGAGAGCAGATTAATGGTAGCCAGAGGTTAAGGAGGACGTGGGGTTGGGAACAAAGTAGGGGTGGTATGCTGGTGATGGAAATGTTCTGTATCTTGGCTGTATCAATGTCAATATCCTGGTTGTGATATGGTACTATAGTTTTACAAGATGTTACCATTGGAGAAAACCTGGTAATAAGGGACCTCTCTGTATATTCTTACAACTATATGTGAATCCACAATTATCTCAAAAGAAATTTTAATTTTTATACACCCCTTACTTACAGACACTACATCATTCCAGAGTCTCAGTGTAATGAAGCCAATTCTCTTTTGTAACAGTATTTATATATTGCCACATGTGAGCATATGTATGCATATGAAACCACAAATGCATGGCTTGGTTAGGTAGTAGGTGGTAGCAGAGAAGCAGAGAATGCTTGGTACATGCCTTAGTAAGGTGGTGAAAAGTCTCACAGAGAAAGGAATGTTTGTACTGTCCAGCTGAATGGATATGAAGCTGTAGGTAAAGGAGATCAAGGTCATTTAATCAAGAAATTACTCCTCAAGGGGAGATTTAAAGAATTTTTTAAAGGAATTTAAGCAACTTTACAGAATAAAAGAAACTGGTGAATGATTCTGTCTCTCCTAATCTTTTTTACTTAAATAATTATATATCTCTTTCATAAGACAATTGTGAGAAATTAAATGAAAGTGTGCATGTAGCAATGAGGACTACAGTACCTGGCACATGCTAAGAGATTAATAGTGGTTGTTATGTTTTTAATAGGAAATTCCCTGTGGGCATTTGATTGAGGGTTAATTCATAGACAGTATAATTTATTCCTTTTTGCTGCACAGTTCTATGAGTTTTAACAAACACAGTTGTGTAACCATCAGCAATCAAGGTATTGAAGAGTTCCATCATCCCCAAAACTTTCTTTATGCTCCTTTGTAGTCAACATGTCTCCCCACCCTCAGCCCCAGGCAATCACTGATCCATTTTCTATCTCTGTAGTTTTACCACTGCAAGAATGTCATATTAAAGGAATCATACAGTATGTAGCCTTTTGAATCTGCCTTGTTTCATTTAGCAGAGTACATGTGAGATTCATTCATTTTATTGCATGAATTAGTAGTACATGAATGCAAAAAAGGTCTTTGATCCACCTGTAATTTATATTTATGCATAATATGAGATTGGAATCCAATTTAACTTTTTTCCCCCTCGGATATCCAATTGTACTAGGGTCATTTATTGAAGCATCTGTGTTTTCCCCATTAATTTGCAATGTAACCTCTGTCACACATTAATATTCCATATATATATGATTGTCTCTGGGCCCTCTATTCTTCTTTCTTGGTTTGTTTGTCTATTCCTAAACCAATATAGCATTGGTTTATTTTATAAAAGCTTTATAATATCTTGATATTTAGGAAACTGAGTTCCTCCACCTTCTTTTTTTTTTTTTTTTTTTGGGACGCGGGCCTCTCACTTTGTGGCCTCTCCCGTTGCGGAGCACAGGCTCCGGACGCGCAGCCTCAGCGGCCATGGCTCACGGGCCTAGCCGCTCCGCGGCATGTGGGATCTTCCCGGACCAGGGCACAAACCCACATCCCCTGCATTGACAGGTGGACTGTCAACCACTGCGCCACCAGGGAAGCCCCCTCCTTCACTTTTGAAAGACATTTTCTCTAGGTATAGAATTCTGGAATGATTTTTTTGGGTCAGCAGTTTAAAGATGTCACATCTTTGTCTGGTTTGCATTGTTTCTGATAAGAACTCTGTAATTCTTATTTTTATTCTTCTGTATGTAATGTACATTTTTTTCCCCTCTATCTGTGTTAAACTTTCTCTCTTTGTCTTTGGTTATCAGCAATTTTTGTTATGCTTTACTGTGTTTACCCTGCTTGGTTTTCTCCAGTGCTTTAAAGGTGAGAGGGTTTTATGTCCTTCCCACATCAGCTTAAGGTTTTTGTTTCCATTGGAAATATAAAAGAGATGGATCCAGGTGCTATTTTATGCCTTTCCTGCAAGGGCTGCTATTACCCTCTCCCAGGCCTACACCAAAAGGTACACTTTCTCAGGATTCTGTTTTGAGGCACTATTTCTCTGTATCACCTGTATCCACAGACACAAAAGGGTGGCCAAATTGATACACCTGTCAAGGAATCAGCTGAGTCCCATCATGGCTTCTAATATATCAATGGCCAGTGTACTAACACATCACTTTTCTTTGCTTCCCACCTTTCCTGCCTCACTTCCCTTTTTCCTCATTCTTTCTGCCGTGGAGGTAGACCTTCCAAATAAAGCATTAGCACTTACTCCTTGCATCAACCTCTATTTTATAGAGAACAGAGACAGATACTTTGCTCATTAATTTTCAGCTTTCTTCTTTTCTAATAGAAGTATTTAAGGCTGTAAATGTACCTCTAAGTACTGCTTTGGCTGCGACCTCCAAGTTTGAATATATTTAATTTTTGTTATGGTTCAGTTCTCAACAAAGTCTCTTCTCTCCCACAATCAGGATCCAGGCTGAGACTGATAAGGTTCCTAGTCATCTACCTTTTCATTGAAGGCCTAGCCCTTTGAGGATTCCAGGTTTCATGCAAGGATCTTAGTTTATATTCCCCCCACTCTTATGCAGACCCAAAGCTTCATGTTCTGTCCCCATGTGGTTCCTGAAACTTACATGTCTTGATAATCAAGAACAGTAAGTGCCCATAAGGCAGCATTAGGTCAGTGTTATGTTGATATTCTGTTTTCAACTACCTCTTGTTGTTGGGCCTTGGAGAACTTTTTGCTATCTTATAACTTAGCTATGTACGTACAGGGGGTCTTATTAAATTTTACCCATTATGTCTAGGTGTTCTGTTACAGGAAGTTTTCAATATATCTCGTCTGTCCTATTTCCAGAAATGGAAGTCTACATGTTATCTTTAAGTCTCTTTAAGAGTATTATTTTACCATCTTTTATCATAGAAGTTAATCCAGTATGTCTTTTTTTTTTTTTTTTTTTTTTTTTTTTTGTGGTGCGGCTCCCTTGCGGAGCACAGGCTCCGGACGCGCAGGCTCAGCGGCCATGGCTCACGGGCCCAGCCGCTCCGCGGCATGTGGGATCCTCCCAGACCGGGGCGCGAACCCGGTTCCCCTGCATCGGCAGGCGGACGCGCAACCACTGCGTCACCAGGGAAGCCCTCCAGTATGTCTTGATGAGAATTTGGTAGTGAAAATTTTTGACATTTTGGCCCATATGTCTAAATGATATTGACCAATAAAAGGAATAAAATACATGTTTTTCTAAATTATTAAAATGAGTTAAATAATAAGGGTTGGTATTAAAAGCTATCCAATAGAAAAACTCTGGTTTTTAAGTTTTTCTTATAATCTGAAAAATGATGTTTATTATTAATTTAGATTTCACTAATCATATCCATTAAAAAAGTTCAGTTCAAGAGATAAAAGAAAAGAAATATATTTGAATTTTAAAGAAATTTGTTAAGTGACAATGACTATTGTTATGTAAAAATATGTGTTGAATACTAAAAATGACAGCAACTCAGAAAAATACAAAAAGTTAAAGGCCATCTAAAATTTTACCATCCATAAATAACAGCCATTATCACTTGGCCAACACCGTCTGAAAATGGAAAAATTGTTGGATGGATGGATAGATGGATGGATGGATGGAAAGAAACATAAAATGGTGACATATATGCTTTTTTAATTTTAAGGTATTAAATTTAATTTATTTGGCAGAAAGAAAAACATTAAAGCCAAATTAAAGGAACCATTTCATTCCAGGGAGTGTTTCTTCACTATATCAGATAGTAATCACTAAAGATATTCTTTTAAAGTTATGAAAAAGGATCATGAAAATCAGTAAGCATCCTCTTTCTGTTAGGATAAGCCAGACTCAAGTTTTATGTGAAATAGTCTAATGTTAAAATTTAACAGTGTATTCATTATTTTAGAAATATGGTGCTGGCCAAACAAAGCAAATGTATGAGCCCCACATTGCAGAACTGAGAGTCAGGACCTCGTCACTTGTAGAGAAATCATTCTCCTGCTCCAAATCTTATAGAAAAACTTTAGCTCTAAGACTTGCCCTTCATTTTGCCTAGGTTTTAGATTCCAGTCTTAAAAGACCTTTACGTACGAAATTGCCTTTTGTTTTTAATGTCCTGTTGCACGGTGGCCGAAACAATGGTTATAGCAATGGAGAGAATACAAGAATGCTAACTTATCAGAGCTATTTGTTGACCTTGTTACTTTGTCAGGAATAAGCTGGCTGCTTGGTTTGTGTGGATCCTATATCACTGGAAAGACTGAAACACAGACCGAATGTCCACATTGTGGAGTACTGGTCTGGGATCTAAGCATCAGATGGATAGATGGATGGATGGATGGATGGATGCATGCATGCACAGATAGATGGATGGATGCAAGGGTAGTTAAGATCCCTTTCGGCCACAGGTTCCCTTACAAGGAGAGTCTTCATTAATTCACTAAGTCTTCATTAATCCGTGAGGCAGAAAGTTTGGGAGGGGTAGGGCTGACAAAGGCAAGACAAAAGAGTGCCAAATATTTATTATGCCTTCTTTCTAATCTTGCCTTTAAAAGCCTCGCACTAGGTGTGTTACTGAAAATCATTTTACCTGATCTTTTGGTGGCTTGGAGTAGGTTGCCTACCATGGATATAATAGGAGGAAGCCAATATTTATCAGTTTTCGCTTTTTCAGAGCAACTGAACAGCTTTCACTGAAAAACCTTCCTCTACTATGTTTAACTATTAAAGAGAGTATAATCTTTCATTACCTGTCCTTCGGCTCATAATTTCTAGAAGTATATGGTTGTAATTAATGCTTAAAAATTGTAGTTACACTATGTTTCCTTTGTTTCCTGTTAATATGCATGCATCATCAGGAGAGTGGTGTCATTATTATTTAAGTCTAAGTATTAGTCACTTGATTATATTTTTTTCTGAGTAGATGTAAGTTGAAGGCATGTGGAGAAGGTATGGAGAATGCCCCAGAACAAGAATGGGTGAGTAAGAGTTGCCATCCTTAGGAGTGGACGCAGAAGGGGAGGAAGAGGCAGGAGTAGGCATATCAAAGGCAGAAAAGACACAATTTTGCAGAGGTTACCTCTGGATTCATCTGATCAGAGTCTTGTTTTCTCAGCTTCCTATTGCAGCAGGTCACGTTGCCTTTTTCTTCCAAGAGAAAGTACATTAAATATATCTAATTTATCAAATCAGACATTTTTTAAAAGGGCTTTTGTCTCCCAAATACATTTATAAGTATGTTCATAGCTGTTTTATTTGGAGTAGCCCAACAACAAGAAACAACACAAATACCCATCACCTATTAAATAGGAAAATGCATGGTGTTGTACTCATATAGTGGAATACTATACAGCAATAAAAAACCCAAACTACTGATATATATATAACAGTATGAATGAATCACACAGACAACGTTGAGTGAACAAAGTCAGACATAAAAGAGAACAAACTGCATGACTCTGTTTATCTGAAGTTCAGAAACAGGGAAAATAAGCTATAGTGTTAGAGGTTTGAAGAGCCACTACCTTTATGGGGAGTGTTGACTGGAAGGGAAGCAGGAATGAGGGAGCCTTCTGAGGTGATGGAGATGTTCTGTATTTGGATGTGGTAAGCAATATCCTGTGTGTTCACATCCATATAAGACCATTGAGCTGGATACTGAAGATCTGGGCACTTTACAAATTTTAAGTTAAATCTCCATTTTTTTCTAAAGCAAGAAATTTGAAGTAGAGCCCCACTTATATACTCTCGTGTGCTAGAGTTAGCTCACGTTAACTCACGTTAACTCCAAAACCTAACTGAGCACAGAAGCACATTTGGAGGAAATCGTGAAAGAATAAAATGCCATGCCAGGTGAATCTTGATTTTTTTTATTTTCAGGTAACTTTTCAAATAATTGGTTAATCATAGTTTAAATTAAGGCAACTCTCTTTTTTGTTGTTGTTTTTTTTACTTTCAAACTCTTTGGGGTCAGTCAAGCAGGAAGCACACATATTAAAAACAATTGCAAAACCTGCCATCCAAGGAACAAAGATGTGTTGTCCATACATGATTCACAGGAATGGATATATGGGATTTGGAAGGTAGAAATGAAATATAAGTTCTGGTCTCTGCTAAAGTCTCCATGCCGTCTCTCTACTGAACTAGTTGGTTTTCTGCAAGGAAAAATCACTGTGCATACTTTAGGCTGGAATATGCCAAGTCTGCCTTGCCAGTGTGACTTAGGAGTGAGATGTCAATAAGGGCTAGGAGTGAGATGTTAATAAGGGCTTGCCTTCTTATTTAAGATGCTTCAGATCATCCCATAAATACTCAGTTACCTTTAACTGAGCTTCTTGAAATATTCTCCACCATTTCCTTCCTTAACACACTGCTAGAAGATGGTCTGATGAAACATATGGTTTCATTCAGAGTACATGTGTAGCCTCTCTCCCTGTTGAAATGGAGCAGCTGTTTTAAGCTTGTTGCCTGTCACCAACTCCTAGGATGGAGCAAGTAGAAAAATCTGCAATCACGATTACATTCAGTAAAAACTGCAGAGGGAATTCAGAAATTCAATGTGAAATTAGCCCACAGTGGAAATTACCTGAATTACTAGAACTACATGACTACTCTTTTGTTTTTAAAAAAAAAAACAAAAGTTACTTTGGTACTTGAGATAGCCACATTACAAGATGTTGGCTTTTATTGACTTGACCTCTGAGTTTAAAGCATTAATGGTTAACAAAAGAAGACATGTACAAGCCTATGGAGCATAGTTAAGAGAAGGGCAGCCAGTTTCCAAGGGAAGATCTCCTTAGAGAGTTCGACTGCTGTGATAAAATTTGCAAGCTGAGACACAAGAAAGAGTTTAATAATCTAAGGAAGAAATTCTATTAACCATCTAGGGAATCCGAGGACCAAATTGCTGGAGACACTTTGCCAAAATTATACAGCAAGTCTTTTACAGAGATAAGCCATGTTCAGGATTGTCACTCTTTCATCTTCCTTTGAGTAGGTGAAATCACTTTGCATTTTATGAAGCTAACTCAGTGGCCATGACTGTCCCTCAGCTCTTTGAGGGAACAGACCATTCCTGCATTCCATGTATAGCACAGTGCCCAGCATATAGTAGAGGTAAAAGCTGAATACATGTTTGTTTATTTATTTGAGTTTAAGTGTCCTTTGTGCATCACTAAAGTAGATAAGATTTTGTGTTTTTACAAATGGTTACTATCTATCATTTCATGGGATTCCCCCTATTTTTCAATAAAAATTGTAAGGCAAGTATCAGTCTAGGACCAGATGACACTGAAATAGAAATGAGTAGTTTCCAACAGCAGAGTCTCTTACTGTTTCTTGGCTCATGGAAGCTGAGACACCAGAATTATGGTTCGGTTTTCTCTACTAAGTAGCTTGCTTCCTTTGGGGCCTCAATATTTTTAGGGTAATCAGAAAGTACTTCTCAGAGAGGCTGGACCTTGGGGAATAATGGGTTTTCAGTATGTGGCCAGAGTGGCGTATGAGGAAGAGCAAAGACTATTTCCAGGCAGAGAGAATAGCATAACCCAAGGCATGGAAGCCCAAAAGGCATCTTTCACGGTGTTCAAGGTGGCTTTGGTTTAAAGTTCAGTCAGAGGATTAGTGGGAGGTAAGATTGGAAACTCCCACTGAAATTATTTTGTAGAGACAAATTCAACAGTTGTATACTTAGCACATTCCATATGCCCTGCCTCATGAGAGATGAGAGGGGTAGGATGGTAAACTGGCAGACAGGTTCCTACTCTTACAGAGCTCACATCTAAGTGTGATTACAAACAGCGATATAAACTTTCTTCACCAGCAGTGGGATATGCGTGATGATAAGAAGTAATCCCATCAAAATCGTGGTGACCTGCCCCCCACAAAGCCTTCTGCATGGTTAGAGTGGAAAAGCTAATTATATATTGGTTTTTAAAATGTCTCCAGGTATGAGTTAACAAGACCTGAACGAGATAGCAGCAATCAGAACCAAAAGAAAGGACGTATGTCCAGAATGTTGTACAAGGGGCAAAAAAATGAGGTTTGTTTGCCCCACTGGATGTAGAGGTAAAGGGAGGGAAGAAGTCACAGGCAACGGAAGTTTTAAATCTTAGTGAGTAGGAGAGCGGGCATGACATCTCAGTGTATATACCTTTTTAGTAGGAAACCCTACTAAGCAGAGGAGGGCGGAGGAGAAATGAGGTCAGTTTTAGAGTTGCAGTTGAGATATTTCTGAGATAACAACATTGTAATATTCTGCAAGCAGCTCGAACAGGGGAGAGGGCACACATGCGCAAAAGGGCTTCGTTACCAGTGTGGAAGTCATCTGTGCAGTTCTAAGAATGGCTGAGATCACCAAGGGACAAAGGCAATAACAAGTAAAAGACCAAATTCAAAAACTCTTCAAAATTACTAGGTCATCCGTTTCCACAGTGTGTATGGTAAGAAAAACAGGGAGGGATCAAGCCAAGAATTCAGCAATAGGGGACTGGTTTAATAAGCTATGCTAAATACACACAGTGGAATACTATCCAGCTAGGAAAAAGGATGAAAAGATCTTTACACATTGATAGAGAAATGAGTACCAAGATGCATTAAGTGAGAAAAAGAAAGGAGTAAAAGTATATATAGTATGCTACATTTTGTGGAGGAAATGTAAGCAAATAAGACTATATAGACACACTTTCTTACATTTGCAGAAAATAAAACTTTGGAAGAGTAAACAAGAAAGTAATAAAAACGGTTTCCTGTAGGGTTGAGGGGGAATAGCGTAGATGGAGTCTTTTCTTTTTTTTACAACTTATTTCCCATTTTTTGTGATTTTGCAGGGGTTCAAACCAATGAATAAAAACCAATTTTTACACAGGACTTGTTACTCTACTATTATTTTCAGAATCATTGTAATAAGAACTGTACCTGAAAAGGCTAATACAGAAGAGAACTTTAAGGTCTCAAAAGATTGTGCAAAATTTTAACAATTGGCATTAAAAACAAACCAGCCACGGAAGGCTCTGATATTTGGCCTCACATCTCTCTTAGAACAGTGGTCTTCAAAGTCTGGTATGTGTCAGGATCAGCTGGAGAGCTAACAGAGCCTCCAAAAGCCGGGATCATTTCCATACAAAAGGACTGGATCTCTGCATCTTTATCAAGTTCTCCAGCAATGGCTTCCAAACCGGGCTGATCAGAATTGCCTAGGGGTGTGACATCTCTGTGCATACCTTGTTATATTGTTCTAATATTTGAACCAAGTAAATGTATTAGCCATTCAAGTGTGAACTTAAAAAAATAAGGAATTGCAGAGGACATAGCATAATGGGCTTGGGAACTGGGTCTGTGTCCAGAGAGAAGGAGGTGATGATGGAGAGAATTAGCCATCTTGTGAGGCAGTGAAAAGGAGGAAGGGAACAGAATTTACAGGTGAGGAGCAAAAACAGGTGGGTCCTGGCCTCTACGGCAGATCTATTTCTCAGTACTCCCCAACCCCTGTTCTCCAGCCAGGCCACCCTCCCCTGCCTCTTCCTGAATATTATAAGTATACTCCTTCTTTTGTTCATGCCACATTCCCACCAAAGGGAGTACTCTTCCCAATGTTTCTCACCAACACAAATTTTCATTCATTCCTTTATTCAGTGAATATCCAAGCACCTCCATTCACTAGACATGCTGGCAGACCACACACCTGAATGAGGCACGGTGCCTCTCTTGAAGGGATTCACTGCCTATTAAGAAGAACAGACACTGAGATTAATGATGTAGCATAGCATCCCAGAACAGCTTCTCAGATAGGTGACACTGACTCTTTCTTTTTTCTAACATCTTTATTGGAGTATCATTGCTTTACAATGGTGTGTTAGTTTCTGCTTTATAACAAAGTGAATCAGCTGTACATATACATATGTTCCCATATCTCTTCCCTCTTGCGTCTCCCTCCCTCCCACCCTCCCTTTCCCATCCCTCCATGCCACTGTCTCACTTCGTCCCAGCTTACCCTTCCCCCTCCCCGTGTCTTCAAGTCCATTCTCTACTGACTTACTTCACTCTGTATGACAGACTCTAGGTCCATCCACCTCACTACAAATAACTCAATTTCGTTTCTTTTTATGGCTGAGTAATATTCCATTGTATATATGTGCCACATCTTCTTTATCCATTCATCTGTCGATGGACACTTAGGTTGCTTCCATGACTTGGCTATCATAAATAGAGCTGCAATGAAAATTGTGGTACGTGGCTCTTTTTGAATTATGGTTTTCTCAGGGTATATGCCCAGTAGTGGGATTGCTGAATCGTATGGTAGTTCTAGTTGTAGTTTTTTAAGGAGCCTCCGTACTGTTCTCCATACTGGCTGTATCAATTTACATTCCCACCAACAGTGCAAGAAGGTTCCCTTTTCTCCACACCCTCTCCAGCATTTATTGTTTCTAGATTTTTTGATGATGGCCATTCTGACTGGTGTGAGGTGATACCTCATTGTAGTTTTGATTTGCATTTCTCTAATGATTAGTGATGTTGAGCATTCTTTCATGTGTTTGTTGTCAATCTGTATATCTTCTTTGGAGAAATGTCTATTTAGGTCTTCTGACCATTTTTGGATTGGGTTGTTTGTTTTTTTGATATTGAGCTGCATGAGCTGCTTGTAAATGACACTGACTCTTAATAGTGAAAATTAGTAAGAATTGACTAGGGGAGAGATACCCTGAAGTCAAATCAGAAAGAGTCATTTTGCTCTGATTCTAACTTAATGGTACCAATCAGCTGTATTTCTTTCATTACTTAAATTAATATTTGAATCACCCTCCCTGATTCTTGCACGTACACTGTTATTTCATTGCTAAAAGAAATCCTGTGAAAATAGCTATGATCATCCTCATTAGACAGATAAAGAAGGAAGACTTGGAGAGGTAAGTGGCTTGCCCAAGGCTGGAAGCTAATTCCTCTTAGGAGGCTATGCTTATTGGGAGGCAGGTAAGCTTGTAATCTTTATGAAGGAAAATAATTATTGTTGTGAAAACTGTTATAAGGCTCTCTCTTCTTATATTGATTGCATCTGGTTATAGGACCTTGCTTAGCCACGGGTTTGGGGAATTTTAAGCTCATTCATTGAACACATTTTCTTTTGTAGTGTTTCCCCTACATAAGTTTTACATTACGAACAAGGCCAAAGTCAAGCTCTGCAGGCCCTCAGTAGAGAAGGAGATGGTCCATACGTATCCGAGCCCCGGCCCTCCTCCCACTCATCCATCCTCTCTCAGTGCTCACAAGGTCTACTCCCCCTACTCCCATCTACTCTGGTGACCTGAGGTGGAGGGCTCTGCCCTGTTCTCCTTTTACTTCTTTCAAGTGGGGTCTAGAATGTCACTTTCCTTTCTGTGGATACCTGGCAGGTTCTTTCTCCTTTTCCAGGACTTTCCCTCCGGCCATATCTAACCAGGGCCAAGCACACTGTCTCTTCCTGTTTCATCCTTCAAGGCATGTGGCTGCTTTATATACTGACTGAGCTCTCAATTAATCCGGAGACTTTGCTCCCAAAGACACTTAGAGAGCAACGCCGATTCTCTGGCAATAGCAACAGCTTTACTCTAAACTCTAAGGCATTTTCACTTACTGCCCTGTGTAAAGCTTGACATCTTCCCACTAATTGATAGTGACCCTCTCAGTGATGAGTTACTATCTGGATTCCCATGCACCATCTGGAGAAGAGCCTGGACACCAGAGAATTTCTATTTTTATCAGGCTCTGGCATTGTACTTACATTCCGTTAAAACTGAGTCAGAAGCCACAGAAAACTTGAATAGTGCTTTTTTTTTCCACCTAGGGCCACTGTATTAACTGATAAAGAGCTTTTTACACCCTCTTCGCTATTGTACTTCAAAGGATGAGCAAAACAGAAGCCTGGTTTCAATTTAAAAAATAAACTCTTATGTGTAAACACTCAGCTTCTGGGGCTGGTTTCACCATATCCAAAGGAAAGCTGTGGTGGAAATTATTTTGCTACAAACACAGTTAGGAGGCTGAATGAATTGCAGCCAGTTAAAAATAAAACAGTAATAATTCCCCACACTGGGTCATGCTGGGGTTGTGGGGAGAGCAGAGGTGGGGTAGAAGTGGTGGCCTGATAGATAGAGGTTTTCTTTCTTCCTTCCGAGGAAGAAAACTGTTATATCAAACATGCCAGCTCATTCTTCAAACAAAAAGGATGTAGCTGCATGTGGTAAGGCCAAGGGGTACAGGCTGAGAGCATAGGTTCCTGATCACTGGGTTGCGTGAGTTCAAATCCTCTTCCTCCATTTCCTTCTTGAGTGGTGTCAGGCAGGTTCCTTAGCCTCTCCTGCCTGTTTCCTCGTCTGTAATAATACTTTACTTCATAGCATTTTTGGAAAATTAAGTGAGCTAATGTATGGAACACATTTATAAAGTTCTGGGCACATAGTGAACATGCAGTAAATGTTCGGTCTTGGTTGACCTGGTCTTGGGCTCCCTTCGTTACAGCAAATCATTTGCCTCATCTTTAAGGTGGAAATGATATACCCACCTTGTTGATCTTAACCAGCAAATACCAATTCATGTTAATCTGCTGTCCAGCCTGTGACACTTTAGAGAATGAAATAGAGGCTATGAATAATTATGCCAAGACAACTGGCATGAACTGCTTCTGCCCTGGGCAAACTAGGAACGTGACTTTAAGTAAAAGAGATAGGTAGACATATGTGGCCCCAATTTCAGTGGTCACAATGCAGCTCCATCTAACTGATCTTTTAGGATTTGAATCCTAGCCTAAAATGAGCATCCAAATCACTGGTGGCATTAGAAAAAATGTCAGAGCTGTGCCCCAGATCTCCAGAATCAACATCTGTGGAATCCAAGTGGGGGGTGTGTGTGTGTGTGTGTCTATGACTCCAAAGTTGATTTTAATATACACCCATAGTTGATGCTCACTGATGAGCTATGAAATCCCAATTTCATTTGTTAATAACAAAACAATAAGAATAAATTAAATTTTTCTCAGACCTTATAATTGCTATTGTTTTTCATAAGTCATCTCACCTGATCTCTAATACAACCAACCTCTAAGGCGTTAGATATTCTTCCGATGGGTTGAGGTTGTAAGAGTTGTAAGAGTTCTTTGTATATTCTGGACACATATCCTTTATCTAAGATATATGTTGCAGATTAGTTTCTTCCTGTCTTTTTGTTTTTTTAATAGTGTCTTCCAAAAACAAAAATTTGAGGTTACCTGACTTGTCAGTGGTCGTTCTGGAATTAGTCCCCAAACTTTTAATTTAGAGATTCTCCACTTTATGTGAGCATTTGTTCATTAAACAAACAGTGCCATATGTTTGAGTAATTCAGAGCACAACTCTGGAGTCATGGACTTGTGCCCCCAGGCAAACACTAATCTGTTTTCTGTCACTATATATTAGCTTGGAATTTCTAGACTCTTGTGTGAATGGAATCATATAGTATGTACTCTTTTTTTGCCTCTTTAATTCACCATGATTTTGAGGTGTGTCTATGTTGTATGTATCAAGTTAGTTCCTTTTTGTTGCTGAGTAATATGTACATTATAACATGTTTATACTTTCAACTATTGCTGAACATTTGGACTCTGAAGTTTGGGGCTATTACAAACAAAGCTGCTTTGAACATTTCTATCTAAGCCTTTGTGTGGATATATGTTTTCGTTTCTCCTGGGTAAATACAAATGACTGGGTCATGTGCTCAGTGTGTGTTTTAACTTTTTAACTCCCAAAATCTTTTGCAAAACGATTTGACTATTTTACATTCCCACCAACAGTGTATGAGGTTTCCAATTGCTTTTCACCAGCATGTGCTATTGTCAGGTTTTTTTGTCTATTGTAATGGGTATACAATGGTATCTCATGGTGATTTTACTTTGTATTTTCCTGATGACTAACAACGTGTATTATCTTTTCATGTGATTACTGGCCATTTGTTTCTTTTTTGGTGAAGGATATCTTCAAATCTTTTACACATTTTTTGTTATTATGTGACATATATTGTCTTATTATTGAGTTGTAAGAGTTCTTTGTCTATTCTGGATACATATCCTTTATCTGATATATATGTTGCAGATTAGTTTCTTCCTGTCTTTTTGTTTTTTTAATAGTGTCTTCCAAAAACAAAAATTTGATAAGGTCCAATTTATCAATATTTTTCATTATATTTCATACTTCTGGTATTCTATCTGAATAACCTTTGCCTACTCCAGGGTCACAAAGCTGTTCTCCTTTGTTTTCTTCTAGAAATTTCATAGGTGTAGGTTTTACACTTAGGCCTATGATCCATTTTGAATTAATTTTTATGTATTGTATGAAATAAGGGTTAATGTTCATTTTTTTTCCATGTGGATAACTAGATGATTCAGAAACATTGTTGAAAAACACTTTTTTTTACCATTGGATATGTATTAGTTTACTATTGCTGCTCTTACAGATTACTGCAAACTTAGTGGCTTGAAACAATACAAATTTGTGGTCTTACAGTTCTTGAGGTCAGAAATAGATCTTACAGCACGAAAATCAAATCAAAATCAGCAAGACTGTGTTCCTTAAGGTTCTGAAGGTGAAATTGTTCCTTGCCTTTTGGAGAATTCGACAGACTGTTTGTGTGCCTTGCCTAATGGCCCTCTCCATCTACAAAGTCAGCACTCACATCACTTTGACCTCTACGTCCACTCTAACCCCAGCCCTCCTGCCTCCACTTTTACTTACAAGGATCTTCATGATTACATTGCGTCCACCTAGATAATTCAGGATAATCTTCCCATGTCAACATCCTTAACTTAATCATGTCTGGAAAGTTTCTTTTGCCATGTAAAGTAATATATTCCACAGATTCCTGGGAATAGGACATGGAAATCTTTAGAGGGCTGTTATTCTGCCTACTACATGTTACCTTGGCATCCTTGTCAAAAATCAAATGACAATATTTATGTAGGCTCTTGTTTGGACTATAATGTGTAGTGGATCTACATACCTAATGTCTTGCAAATACCAAACTGTCTTAGTTCTCTAGCTTTCTATGGTGTTGAAATCAGGTAATATGAGTTTTCAAACTTCGTTCTTTTAAAAATTGCTGTTTATTCTAGATGTTTTGTATTTCCATATAAATTTTACAGGTTCACTTGTTAATTTCAACAAACAAAAAAGCCTTTTGGCATGAGTTTGGAAATGTTTCTTCTTCTTCAATATTTTGAAAAAATTAAGATTGGTATTTATCCTTCTTTAAATGTTTGGTAGAATTCACCAGTGAAGCCATCAGTTCCTGGCTTTTATTTGTTGGGAGATTTTTGATTCCTGATTCAATCTCCTTACTCATTATTTGTCTGTTCAGATTTTCTATTTCTTCATGATTCACTCTTGGTAGGTTGCATGTTTCTAGGAACTTATCCATTCATCTCAAGGCCAAAATTATTCTCATAACAAATTATTCTCATAGTCAGACAAGTATACTACAAGAAAAAAAATTAGGGACCAATATCCTTGGTGAACATAGATGCAGGGGACACGGGTTCGTGCCCCGGTCCAGGAAGATCCCACATGCCGCAGAGCGGCTGGGCCCGTGAGCCATGGCCACTGAGCCTGTGTGTCTGGAGCCTGTGCTCCGTAACGGAAGAGGCCACAACAGTGAGAGGCCCATGTACCGCAATAAATAAATAAATAAATAATAAATTTAAAAATATATACATATAAACTAATGGAATGGAATAGAGACCCCAGACATAAATCCAAGTATTTATGGTCAATTGATCTTTGACAAAAGTACCAAGAATACACAGAGAGGAAAGGATAGTCTCCTCAATAAGTGGTGTTGGTAAAACTGGTTTTCCTTATGCAGAAGAATGAATCTTGTCTCTTATCTCACTCCATATAGAAAAATCAACTCAAAATAGATTAAAGACTTAAATGTAAGACCTGAAACCATAAAACTATTAGAAGAAAACAGAGGAAAATTGTCTTGACATTGATCTAGGCAATGATTTTTTGGATATGACCCCAAAAGCACAGGCAACAAAAGCAAAAATAGACAAATGGGATTGTATCAAGCTAATAAGTTTCTGCATGGCAAAGGAAACAATCAAGAGAGTGAAGTGATAACCTACAGAATGGGAGAAAATATTTGCAAACCATTCATTATAAGCAGGTAATATCCAAAATATGTAAGAAACTCAACTCAATAGCAAGAAAACAAATAACCTGATTTTAAAATGGGTAAAGGATGTGAATAGTCATTTCTCAAAAGAAGACATACAAATGGCCAACAGATATATGGAAGGGTGCTCAATATCATTAATCATGAGGGAATGCCAATCAAAACCACAATAAGATATCACCTGTTAGAATGGGCTATTATCAAAAAGAAAAAAGATAAGTGTTGTTAAAGATGTGGAGAAGAGGGAACCCTTGTGCACTGTGGGTTGGAATGTAAATTGATACAACTACTATGGAAAACAGTATGGAGATTCCTCAAAAAATTAAAAATAGAACTACTGTATGACCCAGTAATCTCACTTGGTATCTAACCAAAGGAAATAAGAGCAAGACATGAAGAGATAACTACACTCCCATGTTCATCGCAGCATGATTCACAGTAGCCAAGTTACAGAAGCAAACCCAAGTCCGTTAACAGATGAGTGAATAAAGATGTGGTATATATACACCATGGAATATTATTCTTTCATGAGAAAGAAGGAAATTCTGCCTTTTGTGACTGCATAGATGAACCTGGAGAACATTATGCTAAGTAAAACAAGCCAGACAGAGAGAGATAAATACAGCGTGATCTCACTTATATGTGAAATCTACAAAAAAAAAAAAAAATCCAACTCATAGAAGCAGAGGGTAAAAGAGTGGTCCAGGGGCTGGGCAAGGATGGGGCAGGAGAGGGTGAGGAGATGCTGGTTAAAGGATACAAAGCTGCAATTACGTAGGATGAATAAGTCTAGAGATCTAATGTATAGACATGATTACTATACTTAGTAATACTGTGTTAAACACTGGAAATTTGCTAAGAGAGTGATTTCAAGTACAGTTATCACACACAAAACTGTATAGAAGTCTTTGACAAATGTTTAGATGTATTCCTAAGTATTTTATGATTTAGGTGCTACTATAAATGGGATTACCTTTATATTTTACAAATGTTTCCCACTAGCATATAAGAGTACAGTTGATTTTTACCTATTAACCATGTATTCTGTGAGTTTGCTAAATGCATTTCTTAGTTTCTGTAGTTATTTTGTAGACTCAGCCTTTGAGATTTTCTACATACATAATCTTATCATCTGCAAATAAGGATAGTTTTCCTTCACCTTTTCCACTACTGTGCCTTTTAGTTCCTAATGTCCTGAGCAGATATCAGGGGAAAGCAATTCAATATTTCACCATTAGCTGTAGGTTTTTCATAGGTGTCATTTATCAATTACCATTCCTAGTTTACTGAGAGTTTTTATCATGATTATTTACTTTCGTCAGATGATTTTTCTGTATCTATTGAAATGATCATTTAGTTTTTATTTCACTATGTTAATATGGTGATTTTGATCATTTGATTTTTTGAAGGTTAAACCAGGCTTGTATTACTGGAATAATCTATAATTGGTCATAATAGGTCATAACATGAAAGGTCATATCCTTTTCATATATTGTTGGAAATTTGTCCAATTCATCTAAGTTGTCAAATTCGTTGACACAGGGTGGCTCTTAATATTCTCTTATTATCCATTTAATGTCTATATAATATGTAGTGGTAGCATCATTCTTATTCATGGTATTGGTGGCTCCTATTTTCTCTCTCTCTCTCACTCTTTTTTTTTTGGGCAGGGGAGGAGGGGAATCAGTCTAGCTAGAGATTTGTCCACTTTATTGATCTTTTCAAAGAACCTGCTTTTGACTTGTTAATTTTCTCTACCATATGTCAGTTTTCTATTCCATTGATTTCTCCTTTTTATTATTTTTTCCTTCTACTTATTTTTAATTTACTATTCTGGTTTTATTTTTCCTTAGTTTCTAACAGTGTAAGCTTAGGTCACTGATTTTAGATCTTTCTTCTTTTCTAATGTAATCATTTAAAGCTCTAAGTTTCCCTCTAAGCTTTAGCTGTGTCTTTGCGTGCCTTAGCTGCATCCCATTCATTTTGGTGTGCTTTATTTTCATTACTTGGTTCAAAATATTTTCTAATATCCCTCCTGATTTCATCTTTAATTCAGGAATTATTTAGAAATATGTTGCATAATTATAAGATAGTGTGGGTTTTCTTACATATGTTATCATTATTAATTTCTTATGTGGTCAGACTTTGTATGATTTCAGTACTTTTAAATGAAATGAGACTTGTTTCATGAAGCAGCTTATGGTCTATCTTGGTGAGTGCACTACGTGAACTGAAAAAGAATATGTACCCCACGCTCCTTGAAAGTAATGTTTTCTATAAATGACAATAGATCAAGGCAGTTGGTAACGTTCAGAACTACACACATTAAATAAACAAATTCAACATAGGTAACTCTTAGGATTTTTTAGCTAATTAAATTTAACGTCCATTACTGAAAATTGGCACCGTGTACCACATTGTTGAGAATCAAATATGAATAAGGTAAAGTACCTGCTCGAAAAGACCTCCCTAGGCAGGGAAGCAAAGGAGAAAGTAGTGTAATAAATTGTCATATACAAGAAATTAATAAAGGACATAAGATGAAAATCAAAGTGCTCAGAGGTGCACAAGGGAGTATTTAATTTTGACATGGGGTTGGTGGTGGGTGAGAAGTGTTTTGGAAAAGTTTCTTAAAGAAGTAACCCTCCATTTGGGTTTTGAAGAATGGTATCCTATATAATTCCTAAAATATACTTTTCTTGTAAAGTTTAGAATATTTTACAGCTTTGTGTCTTTTTTGCAGGCATATACCTTTCTAGCTCTATTTTTCATTAGACTCCATATAATCAAAGAAGTTGGCTTTCCCTACTCATGCATTAAATGATATGTCAAGAAAAATGAACTGTTATCTCTGAAAAATGTCCTTGGGACAAAAGTAAATGAGAATAAGCAGGAGGTAGGTGAGAACTGTTAGTGTTGATGACTTGTATAAGCAAAGGGATAAGTGTATTTGGATCTGCTGAATATATTAGGAGTCCTTTTAGAACACATTCTTTCTCCATGGGTTCGTAAAGCTATGCTTTTCTTAGTGAGAGATGTTCAAAGCTTTGCCCATCCACTCAGCTAAAAGAGCAGATAATTTGGATCATCACTAGGAATTATTGAAAGCTAACTTACTTGTCAATGCAGATAACAATTTGTGTCTGACTTTGAATCAGACAGCCAGCTTGACAGCCTGAGGATAACTGTTATCCCTCCAGCTTCATTTCAGTACTTTGGACATAGTGAGTGTTTAATTATTATTTACTGAAGTAATTACTACGTCTTGACCACTTTTCCCTTGACATTTTTCCTTTTTTTCTCTGTATCCTTAATAAACACTTGAGTACAGCAGTTCTCAGACTTTTTGGTCTCAGGCCTCCTTTACAATTTTAAAAATTATTGAGACCCTCAAAGAGCTTTTGTTTATGTGGATTACATCTGTTGATGTTACCATATTAGAAGTTAATCAGGTAATAAGTGAACTGTTTTGATAGTTATATGCTTTCATTCTTTTTTAATTTTTAAAATTTTTATTATCAAATTATCAAATACAAATACAAAAGTAGAGAGAACAGGGTAATGAGGCTGCCCTATCTATCACCCAGTTTTAACAATTATAAATAGAGATGTAGACCGTTTGTTTTATTCAAATTCCCTACTCCATGCAGATGCTTTCGAAGCAAATTCTAGACAGCACATTGATTCATCTACAAATTTTTCACTATGTACCTCTAATACAATACTCGTTTTTGAAAAGCATAACCATAATATCATTATCATTTCTAAGAGGAAAGTCAACAATAATTACTTATTATGAAATATCCAGTGTTTACATTTCTCCAATTTTTTTTATAATACTATTATAATCTTTTTGTTTGAATTGAGATCCAAATAAGGTTCATATATTACGGTTGGTTTTATGTGTCTTAAATCTTTTTCACCCTACAAGTTCCCCCTTCATCTCTTTTTTTTCCTTTTCCTTAAAAATTTTATTTTTATTTTATTTGAGTGCACAGTTTTCCGTAGTCTGGATTCTGCTGACTTCATGCCTGTGTTGTCATGTTCCTTTTCTCCTTGTATTTCCTGGAAATTGGTCATTGGAACCAAAAGCCTTTATCAGATGTTTGATTTCATTTTAAAATTAATGCTTAGATGGTGTACTTCCATCAGGAGGTACATAATGTTTATTGGTTCTCTCTATCAATAATGATGACCTCTGCCTCGATTCATCAATTTGCTTTATTTATTAGGATCACAAAATGGTTACATTCTATTCTATTCTCTGTCATTCTGTCTTCATTTATTATTAGCTGGAAAACATCTAAAAGGAGCAACTTCCACTCATCAACTATTTGAGTAGTTGAGGTATAGATTTTACAAGAGAGGCAGGATAAATGCTTGATTCAAACTTATAGATTGAAACATTATTAATGCTTACTGTGATGATTAATACTTTTTAAAAAATCCTTATCAAGCCTCAAACTGTGCCAACTTTGGCCAGTGGCAACTTCTTCAGGTTAGTTCCTGAGTCCTTTTGACATGATCCCATGGTTTCTCATGACTACCATATTTGTGTCTGTTTTTGTCTGTTTCCTGCCCAGACCTGATTTCTCCAAGAATCCTTGGTTCTTTTTAGTGGGAAACAGTATTTGAGGTCACAGTCTAGTAGGAGACTTATTACACTGCATTGTTCATTGTTTCTAGGTCTTTTTAGTAGTCAAAGCTAAGAAATATGATTTTTTACGATAAAATACACCATTTGTTTTCCAGGCAACAAATCATTAGTATGCAGTATACAAATAATAATAAGTTGTCTTTTCCATTATATCCCCTGTTTCTTTTCTTCTGCCATTGCATTGACTGTGCCTTCTAGAACATTGTTCATTAATTATAATTTTAGACACCTTTGTTCATAAAAAACATTTTTAATAATCAAGGAAAGAACAGAAAAAATATTTCTGATCTCAGACAAAAGACAAATTCCCCTTAAAGTGAGGGATAAATCCTTCATTAGGTATTAGCAAGCTATAGCCCACGGGCCAAATACAAGCTGCTTCCTTTTTTTGAAGGCCTGTGAATTAAGAATGATTTTTACATTTTTTAAATGATTGAAAAAAATCAAAAGAAGAATATATTTTATAACATAAAAATTATATGAAATTCAGATTTCAGTATTTTCTGAGTTGTGTCATTGCAGTTTTGATTTACTCTTCAACTGAAAAATTATCAATAGATATTTTGCTGAGTTTATATTTTAGTCATTCTACTATGAGTACAGCTTTATCAATTTTCTTCTAAGAGCATTTTAATATCTATACATATACACACATACATATATATTTGATATCATTTGGTACATAAAATTTAACAAATATAGCTCTATTGGGAAGTATGCCTTTTATCAACATAAAATAAGCATCTTTATCCCATGAAATGCCTTGCACTTTGAATTCTGCTTTGTTTGATACTAATATTGCTACCCCATGTTGGTTTGTGTGTGTGTGTGTGTGTGTGTGTGTGTGTGTGTATAATTCCAAACTACATTTTTCTTTTAGCCATATAATGATATTTTGTTTTTTATTTTGGTTCTTTCACAAACAATAAATATTTAATTTTTTTAACTCTGAAAGGCTTTGTCTTTTTTATATAAAAGTTTTAAACAGTTTTTGATTTACAGCAAAACTGAGAGGAAAGTACAGAGATTCCCCATATACTTCCCCCCCACACACAGCCTCCCTCATTATCAATATCCCTGACCAGCGTCCTACATTCATTACAATTGATGAACCTACATTGACATGTCATAATCACCCAAAGTCCATAGTTTACATTAGGGTTCACTCCTAGCGTTGTACATTCCATGGGTTTGAACAAATGTACAATGACATGTATCTACCATTATAGTAACATACAAATGTTTCACTGCCCTAAAAATTCTCCATGCTCCACCTATTCATCCCTCCCTCCCTCCCCTCTAACCTCTGGCAACCATGGATCTTTTTACTATCTGCATAGTTTTGTCTTTTCCAGAATATCATATATAGTTGGAATCATACAGTATTTACCTTTTCAGATTGGCTTCTTTCACTTAGTAATATGCATTTCAGGTTCCTCCATGTCATTTTACAACTTGATAGCTCATTTCTTTTTTATCACTGAATAACATTCCATTGTCTGGATGTATCACAGTTTATTTATCCATTCACCTACTGAAGGACACCTTGGTTGCTTCCAAGTTTTGGCAGTTATGAATCAAGCTGCTCTAAACATCCATGTGCAGGTTTTTCTGTGGAGATAAGTTTTCAACTCCTTTGGGTAAATATCAAGAAGCATAAGTTACTGGATTGCATGGTAAGAGTATGTTTAGTTTTGTAAAAAAAAAAAAAACCACCAAACTATTTTCCAAAGTGGTGTACTATTTTCACATTCCCACCAGTAATGAATGAGAGTTCCTGTTGCTCCACCTCCTCACTAGCATTTGATGTTGTCAGTGTTTTAGATTTTGGCCATTCTAATAGGTGTGTAGTCATTGTTTTTGTTTTATTATTGAAATATAGTTGATTTACAACATTGTGTTAGTTTCAAGTGTACAGCAAAGTGATTCAGTTTTATATATATATATATATATAACAAGATATTGAATATAGTTATTCAAGATATTGAATATAGTTCCCTGTGCTGTGCAGTAAATCCTTGTTGCTTATCTACTTTATGTAAAGTAGTTTGCATCTGTTAATTCCATATATTATATGTCTTTCTCTGTCTGGCTTACTTCACTTAGTATGATACTCTCTAGGTCCATCCATGTTGCTGCAAATGGCAATATTTCATTAGTTTTCTAATGGCTGAGTAATATTGCATTGTGTGTGTTTAATATATTATACCACATCTTCTTAAATAAATAATCTGTTGATGGGCACATGGGTTGTTTCCATGTCTTGGCCCTTGTAAATAGTGCTGCTATGAATATTGGGGTGCATGTATCTTTTCAAATTACAGTTTTCATCTTTTGGGGAAGTATGCCCAAGAATGAGATTGCTGGATCATATTATAACTCTATTTTTAGTTTCTTAAGGAATCTCCATACTGTTCTCCATAGTGGCTCTACTAGTTTACATTCCCACCAACAGTGCAAGAGGGTTCCCTTTTCTCCACATCCCCTCCAGCATTTATTATTTGGTTCTCCATAGTGGCTCTACTAGTTTACATTCCCACCAACAGTGCAAGAGGGTTCCCTTTTCTCCACAACCACTTCAGCATTTATTATTTGTAGACTTTTTGATGTTGGCCATTCTGACCGGCGTGAGGTGATACCTCATTGTAGTTTTGATTTGCATTTCTCTAATAATTAGCGATGTTGAGCATCTTTTCATATGCCTGTTGGCCGTCTGTATGTCTTCTTTGGAGAAATGTCTATTTAGGTTTTCTCATTTTTTGATTGGTTTGTTTGGCAAGTTCAGTAGTAGGGGGTGCAGTGCAGGATCTGGAGTCAAACAGAGGTGGATTTGAACACAGCTTCACTCTTACTAGCTGATTGTTCTTTGGCAAGTTATTAAACTCCCCAAGTCCCATTTTCCTCATCTGCAAAATGGGGATAAACAGTATAACCTTATAGGGTTGTGATGAGTTAATGAGGTGATTCATGAAAAGCACTTAACACAATACTGGACACTTGAAAGTGCTCAATAATTAACATCTATTTTTATTGTTATTATTACGAGAACCGCCATTGTCACTCCCATGGTCTCTGAAGAATTCTTGCAGGTTTTATGGGATCGTGAAACTTTAAAAACTTTGAAGACAAAACCAAGAAAACTATGTCTCATTCCTAAGAGCCTTTTCATATAAAACAGACAAAAATAAGAAACAAAGTGCCAGGTGGTAGAAAGGCCAGGTGCCCCTTCGTGAGGAGGGGATTCAAGAGAGAAATACAATGGAATGAGCGTGTGGCTCTAGCCCTAGTCTGGACACAGCACAACTTGGAAAAGCACCTACTATTTATGTAATTAGACTCAATCCAGTCCAAGAAAATTCTCAAATGGACAAAATTATACCTTTCCTTTTTGTTGCCAAAATTAGGTATTATCAGGCAGCAGGCTATTCAAGAAATGGGAACCCACATCAGTGTGAATGTACTTCCCCCCCCCCAATACAGTGCATAAGAGTCAAAGTTCTCTCGAAGTACCTGGGAATTCTCAGAGCAGCTGCTTTGAGAAAATGACAGGTGTGGTACCTGGCTGATCATTGTTTAAGGAGATAATCAAGTAGACATGTTGTCAGGGAGGGCTCACAGGAGACCAGAGCCCTACTGTCAGAACAAGAATCCCAGATGCATCTCGATAGGATGATATACTCATGGATAACCAGAAGGTCTGGCTTCTGACCTTGGAAAGTATCCCTGAAGGTTAAAAATAGACAAGATCAGCACTAATGAATGAGGGAGATACCCTGAAACTAGATGCAGAACTGACATATATGCAAGAAGAAATCACTCAAATGTAATGAGTGCTTACAGCCAGGCACTGTGCTTACCTGTAGAGGAAACTAAGGCACAGAGAAGGTAGGAAACCTGCCCTTAACAGTAGACCAGTAAGTGAGCATTCAGGATTTCCTTCCCAGGAACAAGGAGCAGCTCTAAAGAGTCTGGAGCAGGAATTGGTATTTTTATGCACCACAATAGATGGTAACTATTTTCATTTTGCTCTCCTTCACTTTTTCCTTCTCTCCATGTTCAAGAACTACAAATTTCAGTTCTCCTTTTAGGTCTGAACTCTAATTTTTTTAAATAAATGACAAATCATACCTTCTGACCTAGTCTAACCTGATTGTTTTCTAAGCCGACTTTATTAATAGAGATTTGTCAAAGGTTGGTTTTTTTGTTTTTTGTGGGTTTTTTTGCGGTACGCGGGCCTCTCAGTGTTGTGGCCTCTCCCGTTGCGGAGCACAGGCTCCGGACGCGCAGGCTCAGCGGCCATGGCTCACGGGCCCAGCCGCTCCGCGGCACGTGGGATCCTCCCGGACCGGGGCACGAACCCGTGTCCCCTGCATCGGCAGGCGGACTCTCAACCACTGCCCCACCAGGGAAGCCCTGTCAAAGGTTTTTTGACAGAATATAATGTTCACAGTTTTTCACGTGGCCAATCATGTCTAACCTGAACAAACAAAATTATTAACTTGAAGGAATTTATTGTTGTTTTAATGATTTGAATTATACATTTCTCTGCTTTCTGAAAAATAGTACATAAGATGTGTGATTAATTTTCTTGGCCACTCGGATGATTGTTTTTGTTTTGAACTTTGAGCATTGTAACAGTGAACACTATTTTCATTAAAAAGCCACCAAAGCAGAGACCTACTTTTAGCGTAATCTAGAGGTTAAAAGCATAAGCTTTGGTGTCAAACAGGACTGGGTTTGAATCTGAGCTCAGCTATTTCTTCAGTTGTGAATTAAACTCCTTAAGCCTCAGTTTCTTCATCTGTAAAATGGGGGTGAGAATATGTCCACATAGGGCTGTAGGGAGGAGTTAAACGGGATAATGTTTGCAAAATATATTGCATGATGTCTGGCATATGAGTGCTCAGTGAATGTGAGTATTTTTCATGAATATTTACTAAATGCCTATGCTGTGCAAGGAACAATTCCTATCTTGATGAAATTTATATAGGGAAAGACATTAAGCAAATCATCATACACGTAATCATATAAGAACAATTGTGACAAGTGTTAGGAATGAAGAGTATAGGATGTTTTGGTTGCATTTAACAAGAGAATTCCTAGGTGGAATCCGGAGTGTGTAGGTGGGTAGAGACAGATCAGAGAGAGTTGTCCTGAAGAGCTGGAATTTAATCTTAGACCTAAAGGAGGAGGAAGAGTAAGCACCACAAAGTGGATGGAGATGGAGAGAACATTACATGTAAAGGGAACAGCAGGTGTGAAGGTCCTGGGGCAGAGAATTAAGGTGAGGATGATTGGAGGAGTCATGGAAGGTATGCAAGGCAGATTAGGAGAGAGAGGCAAGACCAGATCGTATGGCCTGATGAGCCGTGTTAGTGATTGTGGATTTCATCTAAGAGCACTGGAAAGCACTTGAGACATATAGGCAGAGATGTCACGGAATTGGCGTTAGTTGCATTTCATAAAGATCATCCTAGAGAAAAAGGAGGATGACACACGCATGCAGGAGACCAATGAGAAGACTCTCTTGCAGATGATAGATAGTGGTGGCTTGGATTAAGCCATGACAGTGAGACAGAGGGATGTGCAAAGACTTGGGCAATGTTAGGAGGTATAGTCTACTGGAGATATCAAGAAGGTATCAGGATGGACTGCCATGTTTTTGTCACAGACAAATGAGTGAATGTTAAATATCATTTATAGAGATGGGGAATACTGGAAGGCAAACAGATTAGGGTGTCATTCTGGACAGATTAATATTGAGGTTCCTGTGAGACATCTAAGTGGAGATGCATGTATGGGTCATGAGCTCAAAAAATAAGCAAGGGCTCAAGCTATATTCTTAATATCTAAATGCTAGCTACAGATAATAATCTTGATGGCATCCATACTTCTTAGAGCAGATTCTCTGAGCACTCTCAGATAATCAGAGATACTTCTACTCTTGCAATTGAAAAATTCAGTGTATTAATTAATAGAAAGTTTTATGAACCGGGAGTGTGAAGACAAGAATTTTTCATCTAGCCCTTCTGCTTCACCGGCTGTGTAACCCCGAGCACGTGCCTTACCCTTTCCGCATGTTCACATCCTTATCTATTTGTAGCCCAGATGTCTGCTTGGCTCTTGGTGCCTCAAGAGTTTATAGGAAGTGGTTATAAATTATTTCAACAACAATTTAGATCAAAATATGCATGCTGGATCCCAAATAGACTACGAAGAAAATTTACAAAGTATTGAAATACATGCAGACTAGTGCCATTCCCAGAAAATGTTAAATCAGCTGAGTAAATTGTCAGATCCAGTAACATGTCCATATTCTTATATGTATGTGCCTTTAAAATCCTTACAATGCACAATTTCTTTATTGCAGTATTAAAAAGGAAGCAAGACATTCACAACAACCAATGTTTTGTCCCCCAGTACTGTTTGCTTTCCTAGGGAGTTCTAAAACTTCAGGGTTAGAAGGCTCCCTTAAGAGTATTTTCATAGGATGCTTTATGATGCTTGGGTCCCCAGTATGATGCTTCAGTGAGTAGTTATCCATGCTATCTTAGGATACTTTCACTGATGCTAAGACTTATTTTCAGGGCAGCCCAAATCTGATTTCCTACAGCTTTTAGCCATTGGTCAGAAATCTAAGACAGATTAATGTACTAGTCTCCTAGTTGGTCTCCCTGCTGCTAATAGCATCCCTATTGAGTTATTCTTAGATATGTAAGCTTTCTGAAAAAAACCAAAATACTAGGAAAATGGAAACCTGCCAGAGCCCCCAGGTTCTAGCATTTTCCTTAAGCCAGCCACTTGCCAACACTGATATCCATCTCGAGACGTAAAGTGGAGCTAACTTCTAACTCACCAGAATCAAAGTGGAATCAGAGACAACAATGAGTATCATTATTTTCGTGTTGACAAACTGTAGCTTTCTTCTCTTCCCATGGAAATTTTTCTGTGAGTGAGAGAGACAAATTGATAACTAGTCCAGGTAAAAGTTCTGCTGCTTCCACACTTGCCTGGGGACTGAACCCAGCTGGGCTGGAGTTGCTGAGGGAAACTACTTTTCCTAACAGTGCATGCAAAACATATTGTTTGTGATTATCAAGTGTGTTCTCAATGAATCACCTGACGAGCAGATATTGGGTGGGCATTTCAGGGAGAACCACCACAGTGGGGAACACCCTTTCCTTAGAAACATGACTGGTTTTGGCAACAGAAAATCGCACCGTGCACCAGGGATTAGTTCTTTTCAGGAAGCCTCGAAGGCATTTGTCTGTGTCTTTGCTTTTTCTTCACCGTTTTCCATGTTTATCCTCCAGGCATCTTTATTCCCAACTCAGACCTTCCAGATGTTGCAAAACTCTCTGAACCATTGTCATCACTACCACTGGAACGGCTGGAAATTCATAAGTGGTTTCTATTCCTTGACCTTGAGAAGCCTTTTTAGTGGGCATGATTCTGTCTGGAAGCCAAATGTTTGTTCCTTAGGATTAAGGACCCCTTAATGATACATCAGCGACTGTAACCCTAAACCATACCCTAGCGAACAAAAATGCTCTGTCACTCACTTGAGGTAACAGTTAACACACCGTTATTCCTGTTGGTTATAATTTTCTACTTTTCTATAATACTAACTAGAGTCTTTGAATGGGCTCTGGGATCACCACAGTCTACTAACTTGTTATATAGCAAAGTGGATTTTCACTCTCCCAGACCCATGAACCTAATAAGGCCTAGTACAGAATTTGTGCTAGGTCTTGAATTCAGTGAGGAGTCACTGAAATGATTTAATCAAGGAAGATGAAATCAGCTTTGTTTTCTCAGACTCTCTCTGGCTACAATGTGAAAGTATGTTGGAAGGCAGTGAGATGAGAATCAGGAAGCTTAGTTAGTAAGCTGATGCGGGATCCTAGCTAGAAATGATGGTGGCCTGAACTGGGATGGATGGTGACAAGGAGAATGAAGGTTATGTGGTCTGCACTGGGTGGCTGGATGGAGTGGAAGAGTTGGGCGAGTGAAGGGTTGAGGGTGACAGTGGGTTTCTGTCTGGGACAACTTAGGGGAAGGGGTGCCATCTACTGAGGATGGACCAGAGAAGAAAGGAGTAGGTGTTGTGAGAGACGGTGAACTCAGTTTGGTTATGTTAAGGATGAGGTGGTTTGGGAACATCAGGAAAAATGTCTGGTAATAGCTGTGTATACAGAACTGGAGCTTAGGAGCCCGATATGGTCTCAAGATAGAGATTGGAGAATTCATCAAGGCAAAAAAAGAAATCGAAACCATGGAAATGGATGAGCTTCCCTGACCTCTATCTTCCCCCTTAGAGTGTCAGACAGTTCTCAGTTGAGACTGCAAAAGGCTTGGTTAAGTTTGAAAACAATGAGAATGTCTCCTGCAAGCAAAACTGAGATGTCTCGGCATTGCATTTATTATGAAAGATGGAGGCATAGTCAATTCTTTTTTTCGAAGGTGTCTATAATCAAAACAGGGCCATACTCTATTGCCTTTTAAAATTAAAAAGTAAATTTTCCCAGCCCTTTTCTGCATTTTAAAATTAGTTTGCCCAGCTATATTTAGAAGTCAGATTACAGCTTCCCCAAAAGCACCTTTTATTTTGAAAAATAAGCTAGTAAAATGCCTATGCGTGTATGTTATGTCAGTCTGAATACCATCTGCTTTTGATGGAGGTCAGGCATTCTGCTGGTCTGGTCCAGCTTGAGTCTAGGGCTGGGGAGAAGTAGCAGGGGCCAAAGACAACCTCCATCCCTGGCGTAACCCAAGCAGGGGAAGGGGATGTGCCGGGGGCTCCCGGTGGGGAGCAAAGTGTTTTTCGTATTCTACCTTGAACTGAACTAGATGATATTCCTGGAGAATGGCTACAGCATCAGGGGACATGCCTCTGGGTGACCCAGGGGCCAGTGAGAGGACCTGGGATGTCATTTCCAAGTAGGGACTTGTCCAGAGAACTCAGATTCCATGTTTTTACCAGCAGTCCAGAGTCAACAGTCCCTGCTGGCTCCCCCGTTCACGTCTCACCTCTCACCTCTTACGTGGCCAACTCCCCCATGTCCCTGGTGGCCAGACTCTGGAACAGAGCCTGCAGTAGCCTTTAAGCTGAACATGAAGGCACATCATTGCGAGGAACTCCCATGCTTCCTCCCTAGGTGACCGATTTTGGTTGTTTCTGTCACTGCTTCGGATTTGTGGTGTTTGGCCTTGGACTTGCATCCCACAAATATGTCAATGACTATCGCATCTTAACGACAGGCTCTGACCTTCCCTACAGGGCCCTATAAAATGTCTTTATAAGTACTGGAAGTAATCATTTTATGAAGTGCCTACAACTTAGCTGTATAAAATTATTTGTAGAATGGTTTTATTTTTGTGTAAATATGAGTGTCTTGAAGATCGGGAAGATAAAGTGTTGGAATGGGAGTTAAGACAGGCTCTCTTTCTCCATTTAAGAGCGTATTTCCAGCGTTAAGTGGTTGAAGCAGGAGTTTTATACAAAATGTCATCTTCTTCCATCAGCAAATATCATCCATTGATTTGATACACATTTATTGAGAATTTTGTTCGTCACTGAAGGAAATTTAAATGAAGGATAAGGAGTAGTATGTGTCTTTAGAGAGACATTAAAAATAAGGATTGTGTTATTCGTTCAGCAGTATTTGTTGTGAGCCTACTATATGTTATAAACTGTTATTGGCATTGTGGACATAGCAGTGAAATGAAAAGACAAAAACCTCTGCCTTCAAGGAGTTCATATTCAAGCAAAGGGACAAAGAAGAAATAAGCATAGAAGATGGTGATGAGTGCTATATAGAGAAAAGGAATTAAGGTCGAATGCTTAGGGGAGGTGAGAAAACAAGTTACACTATCCAGAAGGAAGGGTTCATGGATGAGCTGGATTTTGAGCACAATTTTGAAGACAGAGAGATTTTGAATGAGTCCAAGTTTGACTAGGGGAGAGGGACAGGTCACTGAGAGAGGAGCAGGAGAATGAAGGTGACAACCATGTGAGCTGAGGCCATAGTCACCTTGGTGCATTAACAGCGTTACAGTGAAAAGTCAACCATGGCAAGAAGATAGCCTTGCTGTTGGAAATTCACAATTCAGCTCAACAGGAATTTATTGGAAATACTTATAAAATGTAAACTCCAAGGGGCAGGAACCTTGTGCATTTTCCTGATCATTCTATCTCCAGTGTCTACAACAGTGCCTGTCTTGTAGAAGGCACTAAGCACATTACATGTTAAGTGAATGAATAACAGGAGAGAAAGTCGTGTAAGGCTGGTGAAACCAAATGTTGAAGGGCCTTGAATGACAAGGTGATGAGCTTGAACTTGATCTTATCAGCAACAAAAAGATCATGTACAACACATATCTTGGCCGATCTCACTGTTATAAGGTTCCCTTATCCCCTTGAAAAACCTCCCCTTCCTTTGGTTGTTTCTGGGAATTTTCCCTCATGGCTTCCACTGCTTTCTGTCCCATCCCCTTGGATGTGACCCGATGATGTCTGCCATAGCACCTTAGGCCCTAGATGTGCGTGTGTGAAGCCCCCACGTTGCCAAGGAGCACGGGTGCCCTGGAGCCGCCAGCAGCCTGGACCACAGAAGAGCAAATGCCATTCCCACTCAGTGTGACTCACTGTCATTGGGCCTCAGAGTGTCACCCATGCCTCTACACAGGTGTGTCTCATGACAACAGCCCTTGGATTTCTCCTCCCAGTCCTTCTTTCCCTCCAGAAGACACAGATCTCCAGGGTGGATATCAGGATGTTTTCCCTAAAACCTAACCTAGGACCTCGAGTTCCCCCCTTTCAATCTGCCCTCTTCCCTTCTGGCCATCTCCCCACAAGTTTCTTTAATCATCCCTCCTGGCACAGACTTGGGTATCATTTTTGACAGTTTTGGTTTTCCAAAAGGAAACCACTGTAGTGCTTATTAGACACTCTGGAGAATGAGACTGTCAAAGAAAACAAGTAAACAAGATGACTTACAGGGTATGAAATGGGTGAATGGATCAAAAGATACAAACTTCCAGTTATAAAACAAATAAGTCCTGGGAATATAACGTACAGCATGGTAACTATAGTTAATAATACAGTAGCATATTTGCAGTTTGCTAAGAGGGTAGATCTTAAACATCCTCATCACAAGAAAAAGGAAAAAGAAAATTTTTTTGAAAGAAAAATAAAAGAAATCATACACGCCATGAAAGAAATAAACCACGCTCACAGGTGTACGCTTGAGGATGCCTCTTCTTTACACTGGGTGGTAGGAGAAAGCTTTTGTAGAGATGATAAGAAGATGCTTCTAACGTGAGACTCATGAAACAATGGGGACCTTAATGAAAAAAGGCAAAGTTTGGAAAATAAGTTGGTTTACGAAAGGAGATTGCTTTTGAGGAAACAACCGACAAAAGAACGCCTGACTTAATTTCTATCGTTTCCCTGAATCAAAATATATTTTGTTAAGTAAAGGAGAAAAAAATCTTGCAATCTGTTGAAATCGTTTGAATTATGTATTCATTTCAGAAGGAAGTAGGCAACACAAAGAGCTCTTCTAGGGAAATGTACATGGTGAGTCCAGTGCACCTGGGTCAGAGTCATCGTGGGTTTGGGGGCCTCACATGCATGTTCTGGGAGACACAGTCCTCTTTGCTAAAAGGAGAAATACTGTCTGGGGCTTCGGTAACTGGAGAGAGGAACTCTTTGAAGAGCTTTACTTCGAGCAGCTTGGACTCCTCCAGGATAAAATCCCTGATTTTGCAGAATTACACTTGACCAGCCAGAAAGATCCCATGAAGAATGTCTCCCACTTGCAGAAGTATGAGGTATGAGAAAATGTCTCCCCAACCGACCTTTTTCCCCACCATGGTTGGAGGAAGCAGTGGTTTTTGACAACAGTAACCATAGGCTGATATACCGCAGTCCCCAGAAAAACAGAAAAGGGGCAGCGCTCCCATCCTCCACTGGGTCCCCAAAGTGCGTCAGGTTTGTCTGTTTAACGCTATATACCCGGCAAACAATGTGCCTCTCTTCCCCTGCTCACTACACCCTCCCACACCATCCTTCCTCACCTTGACTGCTATTCAAGTTTACCTCCAGAAAGTTCAGAAAAGACGCAACATATTAACTCTCTCCAGGGAGGAATCAGATGACTGCCCTCAGAAGCACAAGATGAGAGCTGTGCTATTTCAAGTCCCAGTTAACTAGGAGAAGAAAAGAGCAGGTCCTTCTAAAGAGGTGTAAACTGGCATCCTCTTGCCATGTTTGTAAGCTGGATGCTCTTAGCAGGACATATGGGCGAAGTGACGTGCACCAGCCAGAGGTTCAGCTTTCGCTCAGTAGCTGGGAGGCAGGCTCAGCCATCTTTTGCGTCTCCAAGACCACTGTGTGCAGCTGACAAAAGCTGAATTCCTGTTCTCAGGAGAATCTCTGTTCATACACGGACTGTATGTCATTTCATGGGAAGTCTATCCATGAATCTTGGGTTGAGAGCCTAGGGTTCTAGTCTGCGGTTAATGAGGTCAGCATTCTTAGAGATTTCTGACCACCATTCCAGGTAGCTAACCTAAATATTCTTGTCTGGCTGAGAATTGCCCAAGGGTGTGGCCCCTGGATAAACCTCAGGAGGGCTCAGGCAAGTCACTGTGACACAGGGAAACCAGCAGCCACACATGGAGGCGTCTGGTAGACTCCAGGATGACACTAAACTTGACTCTGTCTGTGCTCATACTCTGATTCCAACAGCTTTTCTCTGGGATCACATCAATGGGACAGGACTTTTTTGCTGGCCAGAAGATGCCAACTGCTCTGGTCTGAATATTGCTTGACACTGGGGCTCCTGGGCCTGGGGAACTGGCCACCTATTTGTGTAACAGCTTGTGTCTCTCCCCTGTTCATTAGAGGTATACCGGCCACACTGGACTGGGACCAGACATATGGAGAGACTACTGGTTGGACAAAGAGAAACGATTAAGGGTTATTGTCTCCTACCCTACGGTCACATAACATTAGCTTCTGCTTTGAAGTCCATATTTGTTTTTTCACTGGAGTCATTTAAACTCCAGTCTTCAGAATGTGATACCCTTCAGATAAGCCCTTCCAAGATCATCACCCACTGTTTTTTTTTTCCGGTTTTTGAATAGTACAACTTTTTTTTTTCTTTTTCGCGGTACGCGGGCCTCTCACCGGTGTGGCCTCTCCCGTTGCGGAGCACAGGCTCCGGACGCGCAGGCGCAGCGGCCGTGGCTCACGGGCCCAGCCGCTCCGCGGCACGTGGGATCTTCCCGGACCGGGGCACGAACCCGTGTCCCCTGCATCGGCAGGCGGACTCTCAACCACTGCGCCACCAGGGAAGCCCAACAGTACAACTTTTTTAAATGATGTAGTTATTGATGATACTACTCTCCTCCCCATTCTTTCTCATTATCTCTGCAGAACCTGTTGTCATCCTATGACAACAGCTGGACATATTGCCATTAACACTTCCCAGCCATTCTGGGGTTGCCACATGGTGCACAAGATCAAGAGCAGAAAGGGGGGAAGCAGAGCAGAGTCCGGGTCTCATTCTGACTGGACCACAGACGAGCAGATGATTTTGTGGAAACCACTTTCCCTTCCCATCAGTACTATCTTCATCTGCACAGGACAGGTTGACAGTGCCTGCTAGGTTTCTGTCACTCTTCACACCCTAGCATTCTGTGACTCCAGCTAATTAGGGTTTGTCATAACCCAATGTCTCTCAAGGTTGTCATTAAGATGTCAAGTTTTCAGGTAGGTAAAACGAAGCTTAGAAGTTGGGAGGTTAGAACCCAGAAGACTGACTCATGGTTTTCTGCTTCTATACTGAGTCCCCTGCTTCTGCAAGAGCTGAACTGAAGAGGAACCTTCTGTTACCAGTGCTGGGTTGGAATTTAAGAACTCCATTTTTATCCTCACTGTGTTTAGAGTGAATGGGAACACTGGTGGAGAAAACTCACTTAGGAGACCAACATTGGCTGGAAAATGGTTTTCTTTGTATTGGGGGCATTGAGAGCAAATTTTGCTGTAACTTTGTGCTTCCAATGGAGGGGACATCAAGTGATGAGACTTAAGTGGCATCCTTCGAACACATCAGTTTCCATTTCTCATTGGAATCTAGGGACCTTGACAATGGAAGCCAAGATTTTGACTCTCCAAGGGTGAAGATGTTGATGGTGTTCATGGATAAATTCATGCTCTGCCCATCTCAGTCTGGCCAAGTTTTAGTCGAATCGGGAGTTTGGAGGGTCCTGAAAAGAAGAGTCAGCAGTTCTGCAGCAGGATCAAATCATGGAGGAAAACTCAGTGAAGGGAAGAGTCCCCAGGGCCTTGGGGATTTTCCAAAGCTCAAGAATTAAATGAGGCAAATTCATATGCAAAGGATGACCGGGCCTGCAGGGCGAGGGGTTCTCGGGAATTAAGCCGGAAGCTATTTGCTCCTCTTGAAGCAGAGTCTGGACAGAAGTTGTTGAAGAGCACAGCATACCTACGGTGACAAGAAAAATAGGAGACCTTATGCTTCTGTGGATAATTCAAAAGTCTGGCTCTTCCTGTGAAGCACGGTGAGAAAAACTAGAGTGTTGGACACCAGGTGATGCAGCACGGAAGAATAAAATGGTATAATAACAGCCCAGAGAAAAGCAGAGGTTTGAGCAGAAACCGGGCCAAAGAAAAAAGAAAGAGACAACAGGAGCAAGTCAGGGGCAGGAAGAGAAGTAAGAGCTATGACCCAGGCAGAGCAGAAACCAGGCTGCACTGTGAAGCAGAGTCCTGGGGAGGATCCTTCATTCATTCGGTAGGTCGTTCAAGGAATCTCAGCAAAAATTAGAAGGATGTCTTTGAGATGCCAGCAGGGTGCTGGGTTCTGGAGCTCCATGAGAGAGCAAAACTGACATGGTACCGGCTCAGAGCGAGTTTACCACCTAGTGACTGGGTCTGAGATGCCCATCCCTAAGCCAGGCAGGTTCAGCCCTGGTGCTCCACGCCATCATGGGTGGACGACAGAGAGAAGCATGGTCCAGCTGCCTTCCTAGTCTAAAAAACACCATCGTCATCAAGAAGAGAGGGATCTGAGAAGAAAGTGAGGTTGGGAATAGAAATTGTGAGGAGTTCAGAGAAGATGGTGCCTGAGTGGAAAGCTTTGGGCGGGGAAGTGGACCCCGAGATGAGCACACCCTGATCGGGACCAGGAAGTAACAACTCTTTTCCAAGCCTGACCCCAGCTCAACCTTCTCGTCCTAGGAGAGGAAGAATGAAGGGAAGGAAGATATCTCAAGATGTGAATAGTATAAATATGGATGGAAACAGCCTTGCGCTGTCTTTTCTTAACTTTCGGAAAGCATCTGAAGGAAGCACAGTTATGAGTCTCTCTCTTAACCCCAGCTGGGAGCTGCCAAGAGAGAATCACCCCCAAGGGAGGATGGACGCGGTGGCAGGAGAAATAGGTCCCATGATCTGCCCCTGTGGGATCATCAGATTGGGAGTGGGCAGATCATGCTAGGTTTAGACACATCTAGGTGCTGTCACACACCTGATGGGATAAACCAAGCCGTTTCATTTGTGGGAAAGCCTCTGGCCAGAAGACTCTCCCATTCACTATCTGAAAAGCCAAAAAGCTAGAGATGCACTTGGATTAGCAACACAGTACCCCTGCAGGGTTAAAGCTGGACTATCTGACTTTCAAATCTTAGTGTAAATTCATTTTAACCATCTCCTTTCTCACCCTGTATCTCAGCTGCAGTGAGGAAATGGGTGTCTTGGGCAGGGCACACGAGGGAAAGGACCAGTATTGACCTCTGAAGCTGCGGACACAGCAGGAAGGCCAGAGTGACTTGGCGCCGGGTCGGCCAGACCTGGCATTAAGGGGGCCTCGAAAGCGCGAAGAGGAATGGGAGGAAAGGGACTAAAGGGAAATGTTGAGATGTCTGATTGCAGAACGGGGCTCTGTGAGCACAGAGAGTGTCCCTGAAGGAATTATGGGGAATTCCAAGGATCCCAAATCACCTCACTAGCATTCACATTCAGAATTCATGTGGTTTTTTTTTTTTTTTCTTTGTCTTTTAATTTAAGCTCTTCAAATAAGGGAAATACACTTCCCTCTCTAGCTGATTTACAGAATAGTGAAATTCCAAGACAAGGTCATGTGGGGCATGCCCTGCTCATATATTCTCATTAAACCTGAGCCAAGGCCCGCCTTGTGAAGTAGGTTCTCTTAATCCTGTCACTGTTACTATCAGGAAGAAATATTGGACAAACATATAGGCATCATAATTAAGGTGAATTTTTTCTGGAACTGACTACATTCACACAAAACCACCATTCATGTTGGTATTGGCTGCTTTCTTCACCTCTCTGCTTAAGTTTGAAAAACCATCTTTCCATTTTAACACCCCCAACTGTACACCTCATCATTCTCTCCACACCATCCTCTTTCCCTAGAGAGGTATTATTCTAATATATTTTGAGACTCGATAAAGGAACATAGGCCCCAAAGTCAGACTTCCCAATTTCAAATCCCAGCTCTACCAGTAACCATCTGCTGAGTGACTTTAGTTGAATTATTCAATCTCATTAAACCAGTTTCTTCATTTGTAAAATGGGGTTGTTGATACGAATCATATAACTTTTAAAAAATGTTTATTGGAGTCTAGTTGATTTACAATGTTGGGTTCGTTTCTGCTGTACAGCAAAGTGCATCAGTTATACATATACATATATCCACTCTTTTTTTTAGATTCTTTTCCCATATAGGTCATCACAGAGTATTGAGTAGAGTTCCCTGTGCTCTACAGTAGGAATCGTGTAACTCTTGACGTTACTAATGATGATTAAATTGTATGTAAAGTATTTAGCACACAGCCTGTTCCAAACCAGACGTTCCATATGAGTAACTTATAATTATAGGAAAATGTTAAAAGCTTTGGAGCTAAAGAATAATACTTTCTCACTTAACAACATCACCATCTGCGTGTGTGTGTGTGTGTGTGTGTGTGTGTGTTTTAATTTCTTTGAGACACACTGAATTTATCAGGGAGTGTGTTTCAGAGATAAAAAAAAAATGCTCTCATTAATCACTGTACCATTTTGCCTTCTCTGGCTCTGCAATATTTAACTTTACTCTTTGTTTATATTTATGAGATTCTCTGCAAAATTTCAGGGCATTGCTTGCCAGAGTAGATTTTTAAGCCTACCCATCAGTTTGTCATGACTCTGATGGGTCTCTAGAGCAGAGACAAAAAGAAAGACATAAAATCAAGACCTTTATTCGGCTGAGGCAAAAGAAAAAAGTTGTGCAGAGAATAAAGAACACTGGGCTTGGAGTTCTATATCTCTTTATCCATCACTGTGTTAGTACTGTAGCTATTAAGTTTGTGACAGCCACTTTAATCATCATTTTTTTAATTTGGAAATTGAATAATTGAATAAAATAACCTCTAAGACAGGTCCTGCTTTAGGGTTCCATGCTTTTGCCATTCTGCTTCCAAGAGCTATGAGACAGTGACCGCATAAGATGTAAAGACGCCTGAAACTTGATCCCTGCCGTGTAAATTAGCGGATGTCTTAAATAGGTGAAGAGACAGGAAAGAGCATTTTAGACATCTGGACCCAACTTAAGAGAACAAAAACAATGAGCAATGATCTGGAGAAAAGTCTGTAGTGAGTCTGGTTAGAGTGGAAGTATTAATGTTAGAAATCTAGAGTAGGTTTAGCACTGTGGAGGACCCAGCATGTCAAGCTATTGACAAGCATTTGGTTGCTACCGGATTATTTTGAGCGGACAAGTATACTGTAATGTCAAAAGGCACCATCAAAGGAAAATTGTCAAAAGGAATCATCAAAGGAAAATAATCAAAAATCACTGGCCAAAGTTGGCCAAGTCAATATTTTGTAAATTTTGGATTCTCATTAAAATATACAACTCCAATATTCAGGAGAGAAAGAATTCATAATTATTTAGGCTGTGCCTGTATAATACTGCATCAAAGAACAAAGGGAACATTCAGGTAACCCTATTTTATTATGAATTTTTCAATGGATTTCAACTTATTTTTAAATTCAGGAAAAACAATTTGCATATGTAGACTCAGCCTAAATTTCACGTTTTCATTTTTTTTTTTTTTTTTTTGTGGTACGCGGGCCTCCCTCCGCCGTGGCCTCTCCCGTTGCGGAGCACAGGCTGCGGACGCGCAGGCCCAGCGGCCATGGCTCACGGGCCCAGCCGCTCCGCGGCACGTGGGATCCTCCCAGACCGGGGCGTGAACCCGGTTCCCCTGCATCGGCAGGCGGACGCGCAACCACTGCGCCACCAGGGAAGCCCCACGTTTTCATTTTTTAAAGCTTTATAGCGGACACCAAGTAACGTTTTATCACTAAGAACCAGCACAGCCCTAACCCTTTGGGTCTTTTCCCTTAAATAATATTGCACATGTGGACCAAGTGAGAATGGCCTTTGAGGATATTACCAAGGGGTTACATTCCTAGGGGACAGTCAGTCAAATGTGAAAACTCAGATGCATTGGGAATCATTTGAAACTTTTTCAAGATATAATAAGGTGTTTGTTGGTTGGTTTGTTTTATTTTCCTAGCCAGTTGGCCCGTTGGCTTGCAACTAACATGTATGAATCTGTGTGTTTTCTTCCAGGGTCTTTCTTTCCTGATTTCAGGCCCTCAGAAACAGTTTTTAAAATAGCATTTTGGCTCGGATACCTAAACAGCTGCATCAACCCCATCATATACCCATGCTCCAGTCAAGAGTTTAAAAAGGCCTTTCAGAATGTCTTGAGAATCCAGTGTCTGCGCCGAAAGCAGTCTTCCAAACATGCCCTGGGCTATACTCTGCACCCACCCAGCCATGCCCTGGAGGGGCAGTACAGGAACCTGGTGCGCATTCCAGTGGGATCCGGAGAGACCTTCTGTAAGATCTCCAAGACGGATGGGGTCTGCGAATGGAAATTTTTCTCTTCCCTGCCCCGTGGATCTGCCAGGATTACAGTGCCCAAAGACCAATCAGCCTGCACCACTGCCCGGGTGAGAAGTAAAAGCTTTTTGCAGGTCTGCTGCTGCATGGGGCCCTCGGCACCCAGCCATGGAGAGAATCATCAAATTCCAACCATTAAGATCCATACCATCTCCCTCAGTGAAAATGGGGAGGAAGTCTAGAGGACAGGAAAGATCAGAAGGACAGGGGCATGATCTTAGGCACCCACTCCGCTTCCTACTGGGAAGGCCAGTTCACATTTTGTGGATGATGAGACAGGACCATTAAACCAGGGACCGTCTGGGAATGGGCTGGGGAGGAGACCTGACTCTTGGGCAGTGGGTAGGGCTTAGGGAAGAGGGAGGATGTCACACAACCATCCCGTTCACAATGATGATAAACAGCATTTCCTTGAGGCTGATGCTCTCTGGGTCATCCTCTGAGCCCGCTTTCCATGTCTGGCCCTTTCAACGAAAAACACCATGGGAAACAGAACTTCATACACAATCCAAAAGACTATAAATATAGGATTATGATTTCATCATGAATATTTTGAGCATGCACTCTAAGTTTGGAGCTATTTCTTGATGGAGTGAGGGGATTTTATTTCCAGGCTAAACTTACTGAGAACCACTTTGGATTTTTACGGGGAGAGGGCCTGGAGAGGAAGAGCCTTAAGATGGCGGCCGGTATCCAGACACGTTATTTTTAGAGCAAGTTTTACACTCCACCATTTCTGACACATCCAGTTTCTCGGCTTGGGTGAAACTTGACAGTGAGAGTTACCTTTGGCTATAATGTGACTGCTTCTGATTGCCTAAGGATGAGAGTGGGGGCACTCATTATGTCTCTGATATAATGGAGGCACGTCATCTACACTTGGGTCTAGAAAGAGTTGAAAGAACCAGTCGGGGAAAGATGGCTTTTCCTAATGGAAGACAGTAAAGATGAGGGTCAATTTTTCAACTTAACTTCTACGGACAGAATTCCATTAAGTGGCTCAAAGATCAGGTGGAAGAAGGCTTCTTGTGTAACATACTTAAAAGATCAAGAGGTTGGGTTGGGGTATGCTAATTTCATGCTAAGATAGACGCTGCAAAATTACTTCACAGCCTTTTCAACATGGCCTAGAAAGTCTTTTTTTTTGGCAAATCACTTACCTTTTCCAGAATTCCATTATGAAAAAACAGAGCTTATAATATTTTGAAAGGCACCTCATGACTCCCATTTTTTCTCAGCTGCTTCACTGCTGCATAATGAGTGAAGTCCACAGTCCCTGGGGCACATGGGACATGTTGGAATGAGTCTGATGATCCAGAACTTTGAAAGATACACACGCTTAGCTTGGGAGGATGCTTTCTGGTCACCAAAAACCCATCAGAAACAGAAGTTTGCAAACGGTTTTTGACAGAAGCCTATTTATGCTGATAAAAGATCCAATAGTCCGTTTATTTAATCTATCCCTACTTTTTACAAGAACTTGGGGAAAACACTGTTTTTTGCTATATGTATACCAAATTTTGGTCAACCTTAATAATTCCGTATATTACAAAGATACAGATGGTGACTATATGTAAAAATTAAAATATTTTCACATTCCACAATAAGAATTTAAAAGAAGATTTATGTTTTTGAAATAATTCTTGACTAGAATCACTGGTCTTAAACTCCTGACCGTTTCTGTGGCCTCTTTCCCCTATTTGGGGTAATTCCCCCTAAGAATTTCAAGGCAGATTGTAGCCATTATTTAACCTTCACAGCAAAGGTAGTGTCCCCATCATCCTTTCCTTCTTTTCTTGCAGCAAAATGATAATTTCCTGAAATCTTTCTAAAAGGCTAATTTCTTTGCATGGTGCCCTGGAAGGTATGCTTGCGTGTGGATTTGAGTTTGGTGGCTGGTTGTGTTTTGACCTAGAATGTTACTGCTTTCTCAGCCCTTTCTGGAAAGTGTCTCTTTGTTGACCAGATAGACACTGTGCCTTGTGCTGGTAACTTGGATTCTGGCAGTAGATGTTGGCTGGATTTTTAGACTCTTCTGGTCTGTTTGTACGTCTTCTGACAGCTCTTCCAGATGTAGGTGTCCTATTATGCCTGTAGGCATCAGGGAAGGACTTGACTATGCAAACCTCACTTCAGTTTGATTGTTGAGAAGAACTTCTTTTAGGATATGAATTTTAAAATCTTACCAGGCTCCCCCTTACAGGAAGTGTGTCCCCATGAAAAGAAGGGTAATAGCTTTTCTTCAGCAGAACATGGCTCCATATTTGAGATGTTCTTTAAACACCTCTACCGACAAATTTAAATTTTAGATACTAGAAAGCTTAGGATCACCGGAAAGCTAGCCTTAATGCCACTTCTAATCAAAATAACTCGAAAATCTTTCGGTCATCAGATAAAAGCCATGACAATTGTATTCATGTAAAACTATCCATAAATAATTGTCTGCTACACCCTTCTCTATCCCCACTCCCTCCAGGGAGGGAAACTTTAACAATTTTTTCCTTTCCCATGACATGATATTAGTTATAAACATGCCAATTTTACAAGAAATTGATAATGTCACCCAAAACTTAGTCCAAAGCGGGATAAACAATGTACGAGTTATATTTTTACTCATCCCCAAAAATCTCTGTACCTTTGAGCATGCCAAAAGCTCTCTAAAATTGTCACAGTTAAATAAATGATCGTCATATTTATACTCACATGTTTACTGCTTCTATTCGGAGTTTGAAGAACATACCCAGAGCAACACTGGTCAAAATATCTTCTCTAATGTGTTCTAAAAAGCAGTTGCTGGGCTTCCCTGGTGGCGCAGTGGTTGCGCATCCGCCTGCCGATGCAGGGGACGCGGGTTCGTGCCCCGGTCCGGGAAGATCCCACATGCGCCTGTGCTCCGCAACGGGAGAGGCCACTACAGTGAGAGGCCCGCGTACCACAAAAAAAAAAAAAAAAAAAAAAAAAAAAAAAAGGCAGTTGCTTTGGGATTGTCTAAACATCACCAAAAATCAACTTGACATTATGGGATAGGTGAAATTTTAGTTTCTCCTGCAATTCAAATTGCACGCCTTAAGAGAGACCTTGAATCTCTTTACTCAAGAATTTCCCCAGACCTTTGCAGGGATTTCAGAAAAGCATTTTACGTGTCAAGTTTTCTTCCTTTTACCTCCCTTGGGTCTCATTTAAAGACCGCTTCTGCCTATAATCGCTTGGGATCTGCTAACGCTCCCCAAGATATTAAGCCTCCTAACGCTCTCGCCACCTACTTGGATTGGTCCATCCAAAGTAGACAGTAATGTTTGGGTAAATAAATATTTTCTTAGGGCTTTCTGGTTAGGTGCTACTGTATGCCAGGCATTGGCAGAACATTTGGCACCCGTTGCCTCTAGATGTCCTAGCAATTCCATTCTTCTTATTTGATAGATAAAAACTTTGATAGTTAAATGTGACTAAGGACTCACCCAAGGCCAAGGAGGAACCATGATTCGACCCGAGGTCTTCCAAACCCTAGAGCCCGCATGATCTCCACCAATACCCCAGCCTCATAAGTAATGAAAGTCAAAGCTCCCCCAGTTGGGATTGGATCTGCTGAGGATACTAAACCATACCCACACTTTTTTATGTTTTGTTTCTTTGGGATTTGCTTCCAGTCAATCTCAGTAAACATGCTGCCAAATCTCCATCCCAGCCAAACCCAAGAGTAGGTCGTAATGGGAAGGGTTTGGCGCCTATAAATTCTAACTATCAGATGGCACCACTTTTGTAGGGGAGAATGGCCTGGAATGTTCTTCAGGCTTTGCATGAAGGACAAATTATATGCAACTGGGTGAAGATGGACATATAAGAGAATGCAGAAGAGGCTGGCTTGGCTTAGAACAGCAAACACAGGTGTGGATGCAAAACGCATTGTGCAGTGTGTTGAAGTTATTGACGAGCAGCCACAGTTCATCAGCACACTTTCAGGAAGTATATCCCTATTTAAAACAAATAAAAAGCAAATGCAGCATCACTTACATTCACCTGTACTCCAAAGAAAGTGTTTTTTTGAGTTGGAGAGAGAGAAGGAATTACAGACATTTCACCAGGAATTACACAAAGCCCAGAGAGTGTGTCAAATATGTGGAATTTCATATCTGTCACCATGAGGAAATGGTTCAGAGTGCTGGTCTTCAAGTAGCCAGAGACCTTGGCAATCTTTGAAAATGAAGAATCAGTTGGCAGCTATGGCTGCTTCTTAGATGACAGCCTCTTGTTCCTGGATTTCACAAATGAAAGCTTTAAGTCCTGAGTGTCTCAGCTACTCCCATCCCTCAAAGTGAACCATCACACAGACCTTCTGGCCCAATAGGTTTCACGGTCATGGCCTGGGAGTGATAACTTGTTAGGAACTATTTGCTTGGGCAGGGAATTAGTCTCTCTTTAATCACAGCTGCTTAATCACAGCTGGACAAACATTCTCACTTGCTTCTGGGGCTGTTTCTGCTCAGATGCTCTTGCCAAAAGAAACGCTGCCTCTGTGTCTGAGTACTTGTTGACTTAATTAAGAGCTCTGCTTGTCAGCAAAGGGAGAAGGGAGCCCAAGCACATGGAAAGTAAATTCTTCAAGCAAAACCAGGGAGACTAAAAAGAAGACAGCGGTGGTAAATATGGAGGCACCCGAGGTATGCTCACTTGTTACTCTGATTTCTTTTTACACTACTAGGACTTTTAACCATGAAACTACCTGCACACAGCTCCGGTCAAGCCCGGTTGGACACTGTTGGCCCCATACAAATGTGCTGTGGAGGAGGGCTGAGCCCAGGCTGCTGTGGGGTCCGCCATCTTCAAAAAGCAATTGCAGCAATGGCCTCTGGTCCTCCAAAGTCCCTGCAAGATGAGTGCTGTGGGTTTGGGCTGGCGAAAGCCAGCTGGGATTTGAGCAGAGGACACCAGCCCTTGCCGGTGATCCCATCAGCATTAACTCTTTCATACTTCCCCAGACCCAAATGTCAAGAGGGCTGAGGATGGACCTTGTCTGTTCTGTATAGGAAAATGTCACTTCTTTGCTACTGCAACACGGACTACTGAGTCTCCCACCTAAAAGGAAGGTCATGACGTTGGAAGGAGGCTGTTGAGGAGGAAGACGACTCACTGTGGACATTGCTCAGAGCTGTTCGGTAATGCGTTGCAGCAACTGATAAACGAGGAACTGCCCTAAAGCTGATGCTTATTCATTTCCAAAGACAAAATAGTTGTCTTTCTTATACTTGTGGCTCAGGAGTTACTACAATACTTTCCTTCCATATCACAGTCAACGTTGCACGTTATGAGCTGGAAATGATTATTGCAAAACTATAAGAAATACATACTTAATTAGGTAAAAAAAAAATCTAAGAGCAAATTAATACTATATTTGGCAGGGAAAAAAATAATGAAGGCACTGACCTATTAAAAAACCTGAATTATAGTAGTTTTATTCCGATGTGATAGAAAAGAAGCTACAGAAAATCCCAACATGAGTTTAATATTTTCTTCTATTTATATAATATTTCATATGGATCCAAAGTACTTTTGCCTATCTCGAGTTATCCCTGCGAGGAAGAAAGAGAAGGAAGGAATTATTTACCTAGCATATGAAAAAACAAGGGGAAAGATGACGTGAGGTTTAAGGATTTCTTTGAATATCTTCAAATCCAGCCTCTGACTTCTTTTTCCATGATGCTTTCAACATCCCCAAGGTCCACTGCGTTTCTCGAGACTCTGACATTCACATTTCACTCACTCACCTCTTGAACCCTATTTTCAGCTCTATTTGTACCTTCTCTCCTGCTGTATCTCTGCCAGTGGCTGGGCCGATCAAGATTGTTCTAGGGGCTGAGTGCATATTTGTCTAGGGTTCTCTCACTGACTAAAAGACAAGCAGATGTAATTCTGTTCTTTCTCCCTAGATAGGCAGCAAGAGCAAAGGAATAAGCAAGGAGGGGGGCTCTTGGGTTGCTCAACGGGGTGACATGTAAGGCAAAGCCAGCAGTGATTGACACCTTAAGGACTTCAGGAAAGGTCCCAGAGAGAGAGTTTCGGGAATGTTTGATTTCCAGTGAGCCTGAAAACTGTATACACCCCGAACATCACCCTCAGCAAGCTGTTCACTTCTTCTCTTGCACCAGGCGCTGCACTTGGCACAAAATAATACAGAAAGGCACAGACAGTCCCCAGCTTACGATCTGGGTGTGTTCCAAGCTCATCTGTTGCATTTTTCCAAGAGGCGTTGTTTTAAACGGGGACGGGGAAGGATGTACCCAGATGAACCAAAAAATAAAAATCTATTTAACGTCCACCAGGGATTGGCAAACTTTTTCTGCAAATGGCTAGATAGTAGATATTTTAGGCATTGTGGGCCATACGGTCTATTACACACTCTTCTTTGTTTGAATTTTTTTTTTTTTTTTTTTTGGACAGCCCTCTAAAAATGTAGAAACCATTCTTAGTTCACAGGCTATACCAAACAATAGGTCATGGGCCAGATTTAGCCCATGGGCCACAATTTACCATCCTTGATCTCTGCTATTACTAGTTTACAGTGTAGTACCAATAATGCTAAGCAGTGGATTTAGGTGTTCAACATACAAGCTTTTTTTTTTTTAATATTCCATTGCCACATCTACACTTGACTACATTAGCACTCCCAAACTGTATGAGTCGTTAGGTAAAGTGACAGGTTCATATTCAGGGCTGGTTCCTGCTCCATGTGACCCGCCCACCGAAAAGATAACTTTAGTATGTCATTGTGATTTTCAGTCCCCCCTCCCGCTGCTGTATTCTGCAGAACAGGCAAGTCAGCAGAAGCCCAGGGGCATCCACGGGGGTCTTGCAGCCCTTCCCCTCATTGGCAGAATGCTCCAGCACAATCTGGCCAACTCTGAGAGAAGCAACAGCCGATCAGAGCCAGTTGACCAAGGTCGATGTGAAATCCCTCCCAGCCCCCTGGAGCCTGCTGAAGGGAGGTCCCCAGAGGCTTTAGGGGCCACACTTGGCTCCTTGGGAAGCCCTCCTCACCACAGCGCAGGCACCCGGGCATCTGAGGGTCTGCCCTGGAGCTCATGAGGACCTGGGGTCCAGAGGAGGTGCCGGACGGGAGGACAGCAGCCAAAAGACCAGTGCTAGTTACTAGCAGGCGCTCTCCTCTGCCTTCTTCTCTTGTTCTTCTCTTCCTCTTTGTTTAAGTCTGAAATGACCTAACTAGCCTCGAAATGGCGTTACTATGGGGAACATATTTAGACCTCCCCTGGGATGACGGAGCCATATTTCTCTGAGCTGGGCGCTTTGTGGGCGGGGCTTCCTTCCCGTCCCCTCCAGTTCTGATGGGCAGTCAAGCCAGCAAGGCTGTCCCAGCTGGGAACAATGTGTGCCGTTCCCTTGGCCCAGGACCGGGTGTGCACGGGGCTGAGAGATGAGACTGCGCTGGGGTGGGGCATGGGATGGGGGGAGGGGCAGACCTGATCGGGGAGGACCTGGGAGCGCGGAGACCAGTCAGTAATGACGCCACTGCCCGTGGTGGGCCCAGAAGGGAAGGCTCTGGGGCAGGCGCTGTGTGGCAGATTCCCTTCCCTCCTCCCGGCCCTGTCTGCCTTCACCATCTCCTTCCCTTCCTTCCCATCCCCTTTCTCAACCCTTCCCCTCTCTCCATCCTTCCACCCTGCCCCTCTTGCCAACCTTACAAGCAGTGGTGATGCTGGGGTAGGTGCCCTTGCTCCAGAGGGGGCCGGTTCCCACGGGGTACAGTGCTGACAACTTGGGGCTTCCCTCAGCTGCTCTGTCCCCTCCCACGGCAGGTCGTGCCCTCCCGTGAGGTCAGGGCAAGAGACACCCCTCCACCACCACCCCCCACGCCAGTTGAGAGCACAGACGAGGCCTCCGCAAGGACCCTTACCCTCTACCCGGATTGCTGTCTTTTGTCGTCTTATACTGTTAGTTCCAAATGAAGGCTACAAGCACCACGTGCAGTCACATCTCAGGAAAGAGTCAGGAGTGGTATCTATTCCCTCCCCCAAGGTGTGCGTTTCTCCCTTTACCAACTGCCACCTCTCACTCTCAGACAGTTCGGAAGTCTTTAGGGACCCTGCAAAGTCCCCTTCTCTTTCTCTTCTTCAACTTTTGTCTCTTGCCTTTGTTGTTGTTTTTTCCTTTCACTTCCCTCTCATGTGTGCCTTAGGGCCTCTGAGGCCTTGATTAATCTTGTAAACTTGGTTTCACGTTAGCATGAAGCAATGATTATTCCCCCAGAAGAAATATGGTAGGCAAAACTCAACTGGGTGCAAGGTGTTCCTTCTTTTCTGGTGCTGCTGTGCCCCGTCTCTGTCCCGCCAGCCCATTTGCTCCTGGATCTTGTTCCTGGACTCCTTCTATTCTTTCATCATATCCTTGCACCGGGAGACTTTCTACTGCAAGCCAAGGGTCCTCTCCTACCAAACGTGCTCCTGCTTTTGCTGACACAGCTCCTAGCATTTGTAACCCCTCCGTCCGCTCAGACCATCGTAACAAAGTGCCACACACTGAGCGGCTTAAACAGCATTAGTCTATTCTCTCACAGTCTACAGGCTGGAAGTCAAAGATCAAAGTGTCGGCAGGGTTGGTTCTTCTGAGGCCCCTCTCCTTGACTTACAGACAGCCACCTTCTCCCTGTGTCTGCACACGGCCTTCCCGCTGTGTGTCTGTGCCCTAATCTCCTCTTCTTAGAAGGACACCAGTCCTGTTGGATCAGAGCCCACGCCAATGACCTCATTTAACTGCAATTACCTCTTTAAAGACCCTGTCTCCAAATACAGTCACATTCTGGAGTGCTAGGAGTAGGATTTCAACATACAAAATGTTGGGGGGCCACAATTCAGCCCATAACACTTCCCTTCCCACTGTCTTCTTTCTGCCCAGAAAAATTTTTCCACAATTCTTTTCCCAAATCAGAAGTTCAAATGCAGCCCTTCCTGATCACTCTCTCCAAGTTCCTACAGCAATTGTCTATAAAATATATTTAACTACTTATGCACTTTATTGTGATCTTTCTGTTGCTTTTTAAAATCTATAACTCTTTTTTCACTTTAAAGTGTACTTTACACTCTACCTACATAGGTTTCATCTTCTCAACTAGATGCAGGGGCTGAGAGACCAGGACCACAGGTTCTTGGGAACACCAGATGCTCCACCAGGAAGTCTCGGGTAATAGCTGATGACAAGAGTCTTGTGGTTCTAATCAGGATTCAGAACCCAGCAGTGGGGAATCCCAGGCTAGTGACTGTCTCCAGACCCACAGGCACGGAATCCCTCCCCAGAGCCATCAATGAATGGGACAGACTCTAGACCCTGAGAGAAGGTGAGACAGAGCAAGATGGGATCAAGAACCAAAGCCAGGGAATTTGCTGGTGGTCCAGTGGTTAGGACTCTGTGCTTTCACAGCTGAGGGCAGGGGTTCGATCCCTGGTCAGGGAATTAAGACCCCACATGCCTTGGGGCCAAAAAAAAGAACCAAAGGCAGAACCCAGTCCTGGGAGTTGGGTCACTGAGGAGCACATGGGAGGCTGTGATCACCACGGGGCCCCAATCCCAGCAGCGGGTGAGTGCTATTTCAGTGACGCCTGCCCTGCATCAGGATTAGCTTGGAAAATGGGTGCCAACCAGCCTCCAGGTTTTTTTTGCTCCGCGGCATGTGGGATCCTCCCGGACCGGGGCGCGAACCCATGTCCCCTGCATCGGCAGGTGGACTCTCAACCACTGCGCCACCAGGGAAGCCCCTCCAGTTAGTTTTTACTCTGCTTTGTCTCACTGGCTAAGAGTAGAGGAAAGGAAAGTACACTGACTTGACCGGATATGAGGATGTAGACAGCCATTCCCTGCTCAGAGGCCTTTTCATTCAGACCTTCTGAAGCCTACCTCCCACTCTTAACCGCCCACATCCTTAGTGACCGTAGTGGTACAATCTCAGCTGCTGTAGCTCCTGCGTCTTGTGTCCTGCTGCCCATTCTGTGTGGCATTACAGTACCTTGGCCTGGTCCCATTTCTGTTTCACCAACCACCCGCCCCAAGCCCCTCACTGTAGACAAATTTATTACCTACGTGGTGCTTCCCTGACAGCCGTAGAGAGATGCCTTCTCTTCTGCCTGGATTTTGCTGAGAAGCACGAGCATTTATCCTCATCTGGAAGAATCAGCGTAGCATCTGTTGTCATGCTTTCTGGACGAAGAACAATGCCACTTCGGTTCCCGTCCCCCCGTCTCCTCCCCAGAGACTCTCATATTGGAAGTGTTCCTGGTTCCACAATATCTATCACAAGGGAACACTGTTTTGTCTAGAGTAATGTGGTTTGCCAGCTTCAATCCAATCTAGAAATTACGGGAGGAAAAATCGCATGAAAAGGAGGGTCCTACAAAAGCATTAAGTGTATTTAAGCCAAAACCATCCAAAAATAGGTTTGAATGTGTGTCGCAATGGCTTATTGATTTATCCAGTAAAAAGGAAGAACTGTTTTTCCTCCCCACTCTGGTCCCCATGACTTTTGCTAAACCCAGCCTTACCTTAATAGTGAAAAGATTTTAGCTCTGCAGCTTGGCTAATTGAAGTCTCAAGGGTGGGAAGGCCCTGGGCATATTAATCAAAAGCTGAACATCAGTATGAATGCATCTTAGTGCCAGCGTCCTCCCCACCCAGGCCCCGTGTCATAGCAGAGGTGACAGTGGTTGTAAAGAGCTGGGAAAGAGGGAACACTGCTGACTGGGTAGATAAATGAGCAGATTTAATAAAAAATAAGGATGCTCAAATTCAATCTGATAAGTAGGAAGGCTGTTAAAAAGTAGGCTGATGAAGTATTTTTAAGAGCAAAACAAGCAAGGATTACAAATATTTACATAACAAGTTATTGCTAGTTTTCTACATACTTTCATAACGGAGTTAAACATTTATTAGGGAGTCTTTGAAGAAAACAGTGGGGTCCCCTTCTTGCTTTTGTCTCCATTCCTAAGAGCTCCCCTGACCCTCTGCCTCTTTATTCCGAACATTGCATGCAACCTTGATCCCTGAACTTCAGCACACGAGAGCTGCCATCCTGCAACAGAAATTTTGCTTCAGCTTGTAAAGCCTGAGTCAAAACACATGCTTTCTTCATCAGATGTGGAGAGAGGAAAATAGCTACTTTTGTCTCTGGGGTATAACAGGCCATAAGCAATCCATTTTCCAGTATTACCACACCTACTTAACCCAATATTGCAGACAATGAAACGAGTCTGCTCCATACAAGGCACTGTGACGGAATATGTAGAGATAAATTCTGAAGAGTAAAAATTACATTTTTCCAGCATCTGCTATGTGCCAAGCCCTCTGCACATTTTTCATATGGTAAAATATAAATTTTTACAGTCACGTTACCAAAGAAATATTTTCACAGAGAACCAACACAGTGATATGGGTGTGAGAAGAGTAAAAACAGTAAAATCATAAGGGAGTTCAGGAAAAAGAGAAAGACTGGAAAAAGTTGAGCTCTCTGTGCACCTTTTTCTGGGGTTCACCTGTGCGGGTGGGCACTCAGTTTGTTGAACCCTTGGTCTGACTTTACCCCAGAGCCCATCATAGGAGGGGAACTGGTGGATTCTGTAAGCAAGGGCCTGGGAGCCACAAGGCCTGGGCTTAATTTCAAGCCCCAACTCTGCACCTAACTGAGTGACCCTGGACAAGTCATATGACCTCTCTTGGCCCCTTGGTCTTCCTCATCTGTGAAATGGGTAAGCAAGTGAAATGGTGGAGGTGAAAACACCTCACGTGCTGATAAAACGTATGAAATCACAGTAGGCCCCCGATAAATGCTAGCCCTCTTTCCCTATCATTTGCCCTCACAAGTGCTATATAAATAAAACATTATTATAAATTAGATCACCTTTACGGTATCTTAAAGCACTGAAAACTCCACGTGCAGGAAAAGACGGAATAAGTCTTTCCATTTCCTTTGTTCTTCATCCTAGTTCAGGTTGATCCTTTCTAGAAGTTGGTCATCACCAGTTCAAGACACTAGTGACTCTTTCACTAGAAAGGAAGTCACAGAATGGGTGTTTTATCATTGCCTGGGTGCCGTCTTTCCTAAATTCAGAGTGCTGGCCACCAAAATCCAAGTTTCAGTTATTTCTCCACACTCCCATCCCTGACACCTTCCACGATGCTCTTTTCTTCTGGTTGGAAATACCCCCAATGGAACATTTTCTTTTAAATTTTAAAAGTCAGACTGACTGTGCTACTTTGAGGCTTTCCACCCAACTTTCAAATTGTAGACGACCCAGAACAAGAGTACCCAGTGCTGGTGTTTGTAACCCTCCTCACACTGAAGACTTATTGGCAAATAGGAAGTATCTTGTTATCATCATTGTTCTGTGAAAGACAGTCTACAGGATGCAGTCATTACATAAAAGATGTGTATGTGTCTACATAACCAACGTTGCAAGAAAGAGAAGTAATTTTGACCTGTGGAAGACAGCAGAGCAATTGAAGCAAAGCTTGGGTCTCAGATCGTCTCAGGAAATACGGCTGGACACCACCTGGGCTGGGGAACTGTCAGAAGTGTTTACAAGACAAAATAGCAATTTCCAGTCATGACCCGCGGCAGTTTAGATTTCAGCCGGAATTAAAATCCACATCATGGGAGCACCAGCTCATAGGCTGAGCTCTCATTTCAAGTTCTGCTCGTGACAGCCTCGGCATTGCTGTGGACCCCTTTAAATGCTCTCCAGGACCCTTCTGGGCAAGTGGCTTGATACGAAAGTCCACAAGCTCAGCTCACCACGACTCAGGCTGCCCAGGGCTGGACTCAAAAGGCGGTGTTTGGCCAAGGAACTGCCACCATCTCCCTGCCAAACGGCCTCTCGTGACTCAGAATCTCAAAACTTGTTTTAGACAGAGGGGAAACGTCACTTTCAGGGATGAGGTTCTTGGCCCAACTCCGCTTCGTAGAAACACAGTCTATGTCTATTTCGGTGTTCTGGGTTTTTGAAGCAGCTGCTGACTTGTGGCAGGGGTGAATGGATTGGTGTTGGCCCAAATTAAAAAGAAGAGTTTTCCATCCTTTCAGTGCTGGGAGATGGAAAACAGAGCATCACCTCATAGGGAGCAGAGTACGATGGGGCTGCGAACAGGGAGAGAAGCGTGGGCTTCGATTCACAGAGAACCAAAGTCTGAACTTGTACAAATGAAGACATGGGTTTGGAGTAAGAATTCTTACTCTACAGGAGGATAAAATTTTGATCAATTTGATGCATAACGTTTAGTATATTGAGTATTCATATAATTCATTAAAGGTTAATCTGCCTTGTTCTTTGAGGGGGCATACATCCATTACATGAAGCCAGCTTCATGTTCATGAGTGTGGTCCATACCACCCACTGAAGGGGAGGGTGGGTCTCCATCCCAACCACCTTTCCTGCTAGCCACTGTCTTTTGAATCCACCTCAAAAGAGCTTGTAAATCTTCGCTGCCATGTGGATTTCCTTCTTTATCCAGCATTTATCTGACTAAGGCACAAACCTTGCAGATTACTCTTGTCAGCGCTGGGACAACAGTGATATAGGAAATGATTTTGAATGTAAAGAGAATGAAGAAGACAGACTTGAGGAACAATAGCTCAGCGTTTTGAGAGTCAGCTTAGTACAACTCCCCCTGTTCTGTTCTGAGAAGGTAAACCCTGAAGTTCCTTTTGTGTCCCTCAAATTCTAGCACATCGATCGAAGTAGAAGTCATACTGCAAAACAAAATCACCTTCCTGCAAAGGAAGCTGCCTTTGCACACGCAGCTCCTTCCCTCATTTATCTGTTCTGTAATATCCGGTGAGGCACCTGTGGTCTGTGGAGAGTCCAGGCAAGTCAATGAGAGCAGACAGTGGTAAGCGCTAGAACACGAGCATTCACGTGGTACCATGGGAGTTGGGTAGAAGGCTTCTCAAAAATAGTGACCTCTTGGTGGGATCCCGGAGGACAAAGCGGAATTGGGAACAGCGGGAGTTGTTCCAAGCAAGGAAGGGATGCACCCGTGCAAAAGCTGAGGGGCTGTGATCCCAAGGCATGTGCTGGGCTGCCTCTTCCTCCAGTGGGCCAGGGCAAGTGGAAGTCAGCCTTGCTTATCATGGCGGCCAAATCTCCAGCCCTCACGTCCTCTGCAGGCAACCCACGCTGGCTGTTCTTCTCACTCTTCTTTTAAGCCAAGGAAGAACCAAGGACGAGCCAGTAAATCATGAGTCCAGGGCCTTTCGTATCAGAGCTCCCGCGTTGGGCTTGGCTGAAGGACCTTATTTTCTCAGTCTTCTGATTATCTTAGGTCTCAAGGCTTAGCACAGCATTACAGGAGGATGGCTAAACAGAAGAAAACAAGTCTAGTTCTTGTCGTGCAAATAAACATTTGCTTGAACATGAAGTAGCTAATCCGTTAGAATAACCAAACGCTTTGTTAGTCTTAACGAGCAAATCTTAGATGATGCGATTAATGTTTTTAAAAATGGAGGAATTATTTTTAGCAAGAAAATGGCCGCGCAATACGTTTTCAAAGAAAGACTTTTTCCTACCAAAAAAATGCAGAAAATAATTGGATCACTACAGTACCCCCAGAGGCTGCCTTTCCCACCGTCCATCAGTGAAGGGTGGGTATCTTATGCTGTATCAGGGCACATTATTCTTGAAGGGTGCCTAGGGTTTTATTCCACACCCAGTGTAGCAGAGGTGTTGGGAGAAACTGAAACAGAAATGAAGGCCTTGGAGCTGCACTTTTACAATCAAGCAGCAATGAGGAGGGACTTGACTTTCTGGGACTCAGGAAAACAAATGTGGAGGTTCCTTCTGTCTATGAAAATAAATCTGTGTTTTAGTAAATAAAGCTGATGGCATTTAAGCATGAACCCCAGGACATTCCCGGCTTACTGCAGCTTTATGGCTTGTCGCCTCATTAGATCTGTTCAAAACACAAACACGGCATTTCCACATTTCCAGGGAAGCAAATGTGAGCTGACGGGCTGAGTTTAGCTGCCGTGGTTTTCCTATAACCCCTACTATTGCCGTGACAAATAAGATCCCCACGAGGTGTGAGTTCCACTATGCACTGCTTGCGTACACGTCCATCTTCTCCAGGTTTGCTATTTGGTCGGTTGAGTTGATCTCACCAACCTTTCCCGCCATGTAACAAAGTTCGTCTGAATCATGCTGGGAGTTCGGTCTGTGCTCCGTGCTACAGGAGGGAGGATTCTCTCTGATGTCAGATAAACATGCTCATGTGTGTGAATTGTTATACTTGAATTCGCTGCACCATTTTGTATGGATGCATGTATATGACTCCCAGGCTGACTACAATGGCTTCTAAAGCATTTAATTCCTTTTCAATGGATTCAATATCCACAGAATGTGCTGTTTAAGTGTTTCTGCATTTTCTACATGCCATTTTTACAGATCCATTTGTTTCTGATGTGATGTGGTGAACAATCATGTTGGTTACTTTTTTTTAAGAAAACAAAAGTACATATAAAGCAGATGAATAAATTATTGAAAAAATGGACTTTATGAATCATGCAGCCCACTCTTCAAAAGGAATTTATTTGTTTAATAAAGTGACTGTTCAAATTATAAGCATTTATACTATCCTTCTAAATATGGATGCCATAATGTTTAAATTAAGTGTTGTTCAATATCTATGTATGTTCTCTAATAAAATATTTTAAACCTCTTTCTTTATACACACAGTGCCCTAGTTCTTCAATCATAACGCATTGTTAATATGTCTGTTGAGAAGTGGAGTGGATAACTCTTCAGAAGGAGAGGTGATGCCTTCGGTCAGCTATATAGGGTAGATTGTACATAAGATATGTGAGTTGGCAGTATTCAAGGCACAGACAAAAGCTGAAATATAACTGCATCATCAGGTTTAGAGGAAGGGGAAGTTGATACTGAAGCCAGACACACAAAAATGTTGAGTGTGTTCAAGGATAGATGTGCTAAGTAACCCAAAGCCAAGGCAATAGGTTAGGGGGGCTAGTGGTCAGAGAAGGTCTTGGGAAGCACAGTTCAAGGCGAGTTCTTTGATGGAGATTCTGGTCTGACCGTGGTCTCAGAACCTGGAAGCCCCAAGACAACACTCTAGCTCCATTCCCTCAGTGGGACTCCTTGGCCACATGATGTCATCATTGGGTACAAGAATTCTGGAGTCAAACTGTCACGGGCTCCAAATTCCCTCAACCTCTTGCCACCTATATGATCTGAAACCAGTTGTTCAACATCTCTAAACCTTAGTTTCCTCTTCTAAAAAATGGGGACACTTACTGTACATCGCTCAGAGGGTTGCTGGGATAATATAATAAAACAATGCATATACAATGCTTAGAAAAACGCCTGACAGCTAGTTAGCACTCAGCAATTATAGGTTGTTCTATTTCTCATTGATCTTGATGTTTTTGTTGTGGCCATCGTTTCTGGCTGCCCACAAAGATAAGCGTTGCCTTCCTGGTGATAAGAGCTCATTACGTTTTTTACCCAAAGTCCTTAGCATCTCAGTCAAATGACAGTACCACATGTCCTATACATGCTGATTTGGGTTTTGCCAAATGATGTCATGTCTTACGGATGCTCTGCTGGTCACGATCCAGCTTCACTCCCTGGGGTCCCACAGAGGGTGTGGAGTGCAGGGCAGAGGCGGGGTGGGAGGTCAGTTGTTCAGGCTTTGTTTTCATGGAGCATGGAACTGGCAAAATGGGTTTGTAAACTAACAGCACGGATTACCCTGATGACTTCTCTCCTTAACTCATTTATTTTTTGCCCCAGGATATAGACTCTGGAGGAGAGAGAAAATGGAGATATGGTCACTTTTGCCATTCATTAGTTCCTATGAAGGTAGAGAAATAGTTTGAAATTGATGACCTCAGTGACGTCAGGGACATATCTGCAGGGCATTCCTCTATGGCTAATATTTACTATGGGAAGCCCTATTCTAACTAATTCAAATGCATCATCTCATTTAATACTCATAACAACTCTATAAGGAAGTGCTAGGAATCAATTACCGTGCATTTGTCTGGAAGTCACAGAATACCCAAATAAAAGTGGCTCACGCAATAGGAAATGTGTAATACTCTTATCAATAATTTGGCATGAAAACATTAATCTTTGCCAAAATGCCCTGAAATCAAACTGCCTGGGTTAGAATCCTATCCAGTGATGTGTCAGTAAATGTTTAGCAACCACGTCTCAGGGGAAAAAAAATAAACAAAAAAACCCCCACAATTTACAGCATTTGCCAATTCTTGGGGTGTAAATTCTCCCACAGTGACCCATATCAAGCCGTCAACATGAGGTCATTGAACATGGTGCTGGGGAGAGATGGGCATCCTCGTCTCTCTAGAGCTATAAGAGCCAACTTTAGCACACCTGGGATCCCAACCTGCCCCCTTAGTAGTATGTGACCTAAGCCTACCTGTGTGTTCATTTCCTCAGCTGTAAAACGGGATCATGACAGTACCTTCCTCACTGGATTTAACACATGTAAAGAATTTCTGTGCTTATTTCACAGTAAGCAACCAGTGGATGTCAGTTATTATGGCTATTGTCATTGTTAATACAATACTGCTTCACATAGACACAAAGCAGAAGCCATCTCAGAATAACAAAGGTGTTCATCCTTACTCAATTCCTAGAGGAGCAACTCTTCCAAAATATATGTGACAATATTACAATCCCATTTTAGACACTATATAGCAACTGATTCCTCACCCCCCCATTCACATTGAATGTGTTAGTGTCTGTTTCAGACACCAAAGGTTTTCAGTGGTAATTCTACTTCTTTGCATTTTTATCCTAACCAAAGTATTGAATGATTCTATGAGCCAGTTTTTTCAAAGAGCCTCTTCATACCGAATCATCCTGCCAACCAATTATTATGATCTCTTCTGTTTATAAATACAAATTGCCTTCAACAGTGTTTATGAAAAATAATTATTCTGTTGTGTAGGTGGACCAAAAAACCCGTTATCCCTTCTCACTTAATTATCTTCTTATCCATACACTCCTTTCAAAGAGAATATATGCACACGGTAGACTAAGTAAATATAAGCACTACAGTGTCATAGGATTGGGATGAGCTTTGGGTCCCTGAATGCTACCACACACCACCCTGTAGTCTCTTCTCCAGGAACTGTACACAGAAACATAAGAGCCAAGTGGGAATCAAAGTACAACTCTCATTAATCCCCAAGAGAACTCTGTTCCCACTCAAGTTTTCCTCCACCGACTTGCCTGAATCTAAAATGTCCAAGTTTGAGGAACAGACTCCAGTGTCTACTTCGATCCAGTCCCATGAGCAAGGCATTGGTAGGAAAGCTGAAACTGAGAGTCTGATTTACGGCCACGCCTGCTTTCGGAAGTGAGGCCTGACCATAATGCAGTGCGGCTGGGAAATGGACAAGGAGGAGTGGATTCCTGCCCACTAAGAATACAAGAATACCAAGCCAGATCATACATTCCTCCTCAGGGTGGCCGGTGTGGGAGATGTGGTTATAAGGGCAAAGGACAGCAGTGCAACAAGAGCAGATGTTTCTTCATCTTCTGTGGGCAAAGGTACAAGGAGAGGGGCTGACGTTCTTCCCACCATCCCCATACGAATAAATCCCATTGTGGATATAAGCTGAAAAGTAACAGTTCCACCAACTCCCAGAGGCAACCACCTTTACCACTCAACACATATCTGTTGAACATCTGTTATATGCCAGGCTTCATCACGGGATACATTAATAAACAAAGCAGGGGAAAAAAGATTTGCCCCATGCAGTTTCCATTCTAGAGCCTCTTCCAGAAATGCTCTACACATATGCAAATATATGGATCCTTTAAAAATCTTTATAAAAGGAGAATGAGCCAGATATTCTGATTGGCTACAGTAGATGCATTTTTATAGTTCAGGGGTTGAGCCATTGGCCGATCCTTGATTATCTTAGATCTGTAAAGTTTTGCCTTAACAAACACCTGACAAAGTTAAGGGAGCAAAGTCTAGTCTCCTGCCCTTGGCAAAGTTCCTGTTTGATATTTTGAATATTTTGAATTCTGGAAGTCTAAAACGACTTCAAGAGCTTATTTTAGAGCTTCTAGCATTTCTAGGGGCCATAAACTTATTTCAACAGCGTTGTCACTGCTTAAAATATTTGGGGAACTCTTTTGAGAGTACCTTTGGAATCAATTTATATGTGGTACCTCTTCCTCCTCCTTCCTGTGTTATATACTTATGACCGCGAATATCCTAGCCTTGACCCGCTAGGTCTTTCTGGAACTTCCGGGTCCCCTCTGTTTGACTCTGTGCGTGACTGGTGCCAGTGTCTCCGCCAGATTGCCCTGTCATCTTGTTGGCCAAAGATGGAAGAAGGGTTGAACCACCATAAAAAGTTATTCTGAATAAATTCAGTGGAAAACATTAGGTCGATGGTGTTCAAATTTTTTTACAAACAGTGCAGTCCTCTCTGTGGATAGAATCCTACACAGAAGGCCGACATGCAGAACAAAGAAAAGCAGAGCCGTTCTAGAACGATGTGGGAGGCAGGGTAACACCGAAACCACTCAGACACGCCCACTGCACACACACTCTTTCCCTGGTGGCCCCTGAGGAGCCCCCACGGGACCCTTAGGACCCCCAGGAGCAGGGTTTAAGCACCACTGAACTACACATTCTTCTGGGCCAGGGGGTAGCTCACCTTCTCATAGACTTGGCACAAAGCAGTCAGCCAATAAAGGTTTCCCAAGTGAGGGAGGGAATCAGGTAGTAAAAGGCTTTGTGGGGCAAAGTGTCTCCCTAAAGAACTTAGTTTTTAAAGAAGCCTGCTAAAGATCCACAGACGGCCGATAACCAAAGATAACTGCCAAGCAGGGACCCATATCTGCAAGAACGATTTGCTGAAGGTTGAAGTCCAGAGCCAGCACAAGTTTATGACGACTGCAGAGGAAAGGGCGCTGACTCTCTTTGAATCCACGGCCTGGGTGGATGGTGTAACGATAACTGATGACAGAGAAGACAGACACTCAATTTCCAGCAGAGAGAATCATCTATTTAAAAACTGGAAAAGTAGCACAGTGGCATTGAAGCAGGATTCGCGGGAATTACAGCCAGGGCAGGTGGGGTGGCCAGGAGATGCTGGGGCTCGGGAACAGTGGCAAGGGTGCAGGGGAGCCGTGGAAGAACAGAAACGGGGATGGGAGTCTCTGTGGGGCCCAGGGTCCACCATCTGCCTTCCCTGAGCAAGTTCTGAATAAACTGCTGACTGTGGCCAGGGACTAGCAACTAGTTAACACTTGTTTACCAGGTACTGTTCTAAATGTTTTCCATATACTACTAACTCATCCAAAGTTCCCAATAAACCTATCAAGTAGGTTCTGTTATTTTCTCCCTTTTATAGAAGAGAAACTGAGGCCCAATAGGGCTTAGGGGGTTGGAAAATTTACATACCAGTAAGTGGCAGAGCTAAAATTCGAAGCCAGCCAATCTGACTCTGGACACCAATCTCTTAATCAATATACCACGATGCCTCTGGAAGCTAGGCTCTCAGTTTTATTGCTAATAAAGCTTCAAGTTGCAGGAGATAGCTTATACCCGTGGGCAATTGAGCTTTGTGAGGGGCTGCCCTGTCTGCTTTTTCCAAATTGTCCAATCAGAAAACGTCAGGCAAGCAATGGGCCCCCAATTCCCGGAAGAAGAAAATTCAGGGTAGTACGAAGACCCGGCGACAAAGCAAAGCCTAGGGGCTGATTCCCTGCAAATGGTGGCAAACTGTAGAGCCATGGGCGGGGCAAAAAGTCAGCAACTATGACAGTCATTATATGGCTTCAAACACCCTTATATGACAGGCACTTAAGACACACTGCCCAAGCTACTCTTTTTTTTTTTTTTTTTTTTTTTTTGCGGTACGCGGGCCTCTCACCGCTGTGGCCTCTCCCGTCGCGGAGCACAGGCTCCGGCCGCGCAGGCTCAGCGGCCGTGGTTCACGGGCCCAGCCGCTCCGCGGTATGTGGGATCTTCCCGGACCGGGGCACGAACCCGCGTCCCCTGCATCGGCAGGCGGACGCGCAACCACTGCGCCACCAGGGAAGCCCTGCCCAAGCTACTCTTTACAGCCAGCTTTTAGACCATGTCGTAAGCTCCTTAAATTTACAGATGAGGAAACCGAGGCATAGCGAGGTCAGGCACAGCTCACAGTTTCCCAGCTGCTGCATGCCTGAGTCACGTTTCCTGTCTGCCTCTAATGAATCTCACTTTTTGGCAAAGAAGGAAGAGAAACTTGCTGCAATGCAGAATATTCAAACGCTACCCTAAATTAGTACATTGCCTTTAAAATTCTCCACTGCATATAGTCAAGCTTTTAATAAAATGTTGACTATGGCTTCACTACAAAAGTATACGCACTGCCCACTGTTGACAATAGTCTCTCATTCCAACGTTAGGACACGCGGTTTCCAAATTCAGACAAGATATTTAGAGGTGGGGCATCCCTAGACCTATGGTTGCTTAACCACACTAATCCCCAGTTCCCCAAGCAAACATCGTCAGTTTAACACTCCTACACGCAACTGCATTAAGTAGCCCCTAAACTAATTGCATAGTCCCATGAGTGAGCTGATACAATCTGACTTCCTGACTTTCTGATGAGAAAGCCAATGAGAGGCCCGGCACCAACAAAACGTGGACACCAGCATCGAGGCACCAAAAATTATTATTCCTTTTGCAGCCACATTCGGCCTTGCAGCTGGAAGCCTCCCTAAGGACTCAGATCTTGAAATTCTCCAGATAGTAAATATTGCTTCCAGAAAAATTTCCTCCTAGAATTCATCTCAGTAACACTCTTTTTAGTTACTTGCAAAGACAGCAGCAGAGTTAATACCCTTGCCCCCAGTTAGCTGGTAATTGGAGAGGTGCTGACTTAATCACTGCCTGCTACCCACATCAAGGGCGAGAGGGGTCCTGTCACATTAGGATAAATATTTAGGAAGGGAACAAAGAGACTCTTTTCTCCAGGCTCAGTACTCTGCAGAAATTTGGGAGTCCTGAGGTGTGAGAAGAATTTACATTCATACTTGGAAGAGACATCTTCAAGTTATGCCTCCAGCTGGAGGAGAAATACTAGATACTAGAATACCTAGAAGAGAAAATACTAGAACAAAACAGGAAAGACAAGATTCTCATGTCTCTGGTACAAGATCCCTGTGCACTGCTTTGGATCGCAGTCACCTGAGAAATAATCGATAGAAATGAAGAAAAATTTCACTGATCAGCAAGCATCACTTTCCCACCTGCTTAGGGTTAAAAGCTGTGTAGGCAGGCAGGAGAGTCCTCAGCCTTGACCGTGAGAGGCCTCATTTTGGATATGGCAAGAAATCCATGAGGCCAGGGTGACCCTTCCAACCTTCTAGACCACATCTCAGGTACCCTGGAATACCCAAAATGCCCTGCCCAATTGGCCCTGAGATTGTTTCCAAAGCTTGCCCGGCTTCTTCCCGAGTCTGTCCATTTAAGCCGTGGCCAAGGAGGGCTGTTTACAGGGTTGTGGGCAGAGCTTGGACCTGCAGCCCAGGGAGTTCAGACACAGGCACACACAGAGCTGAAGGTGGCGAGGAAGTGAGCTGCAAGCCAGGGGCCAGCTCTCCAGCACAGGTCTGGTCATTTGAACCTGCCTTCCAGGTCATTCTGAATGTGTATTTGTCATAGTAGGAGGAAGAACATACAGTCATTCTTGTTATGGTCCATAACGTGTCTGCAAACCTGAATAGCAAATACGGAACCATTGCTCTTAGGAGAAATACAGGGTTAGGTTCCTGGAAGCCTCTGGTTACAATTTTTTCAACTGATCAAAACATACCCTTGTTTTATGTGTGCTTCTATTTGAAGAGACCTTATTTAATATATATTGTTGGTTCATTAACATTGAACTCATGGCCAACAGTGCTGTTAGATGTCTGAATGAAGCTTATCTAACACAGGTGTTTTCTTCATAAGGCACATCCCAGCCCTCTTGCACTTAAGAACCCCAGACAGCACTTCAGAATTAGACTTGGAGTCATTTTAAGCCGTGAAATCCCCAACAAAAAGCAGAAAATGCAAAAAGCATGACACTAAATAAACTACAAAAAGGACCCTCGATTACAGTTTGAGTTGAAACAAGAAGGCACACTGTTGCTTTCTTTGACCTCAGATGGGGACGCAGGAATGATGGTGACAATGTCACGAGTATTGATTTGGGAGTTACAAATAAATTTTAGCAAGTAGACAAATTTGCAAATCCAAAATCTGGGAATAATGAAGATGACTGTATTTAAGATGATGGCATTTGGGCCTCCACTGACACTCTTGCCTTGGTCCAGAAATGTTATGGGTAAGCCTGTAGACAAAAACATAGATCCTTCCAGAACTGTATTCTAACTAGTGCCTGGCCAGAGGAAAACCAGTCCTTCGTGCAACTTGAAAAAGGTGTGGCTACAAAGAAAAATGACATGACACGGAATTCCCTGGCAGCCCAGTGGCTAGGACTCAGTGCTTTCACTGCTGGAGCCTAGGTTCAGTCCCTGGTCGGGGAACTAAGATACCGCAATCCGCGCAGCGTGGGAAAAAGAAAATAAATAAAATAAAATAATTTGAAAAACAAAAAAGAAAGAACAATGACATGATAGATGGTTTGAGTTTCAGAACGTCCATCAGTGAAAGGGCAGAGTGGACTCCTGGGGCCGGGGCTGAAGTATTGGCTGGTGAGCAGCAGACAACACATAAACAAGCCTGATCTTGACTTAGGAAAGTTGAAGCCTACATGGATGACTAAATGTGCTTGGCAATATCAAAAAAATCATGCCCATCTCCTTTGATGGCTCCATGTCTGACCTTCCACTCATCCTACTTCTTTCCTCACCATGCCTGGAGCCCTCAGTCTCCTGGCTCAGTCATTCTTCCCTGCATAGCCCAGCAAAACTAACCATCTGCTACAAAACTAATCATTGCTACCACTTATGGAGTCCTCCCCACATGTCAGGCAATATGATAAATGCTTTACATGTGCTATCATTTATTGCTCACAGCAATACTATAGAGGGTTATTATTAATCCAGGTTTTACCTATTAGAAAACAGAGGTTTAAAGAGGTTAAGTAATTTGCCCAGGGTCAAGCAGCTAGAGAATCAGCGCTGCAAAACAATACATATTGATTGATGAGGTCCAATATTATTTAGTCCCTCAGCCATACTTGTCCTTGATCAACCTCACTCTCTTCAGCTGCTGCTGCAATCTTGGACATATTTTGGGTCCCAAGACCCTTCCCCCCTTCCTACACAGAAGTCCTCACTTCCTATTTCAACAACAAAGGTTAGAAGGTAGGTGCTTCTCTGACTGTACCCCCAAACCTACAAATTTATCGAAGCTATCCCAGGAATAAAATAATAACAACTGCCATTTATCAACTGCTAAGAACTTTACAAGTTATGCCTTATTATCTTTACAAAAAAACCCTGCTGGGAAACATTTTTGTTCCCCATTTTACAGGGAAGGACGTTTCAGGAAATTCAGAGTATGTTTTATGACCTGCTAGGACAAGTTCTCCACATTATTTTTTTCCTTTTTCAAAAACTTCTGAAACTTCAAAAACTTAGACTTAACCATGTAGTCAGTCCATCAGATAAATTTTAGTAACGTAGAATTAGTTTGCCATGTTCTAAGAAACTAGTCACGGGATTTTGATTAAAAGGGTATTACATTCATAAATTAATCTGGGGCATACATATCTTTACTATGGGTCTTTCCTCCTGGGCTGGGGGTGGGAGCCAGGACTGGGCAAGAGAGGATGCATCTCTTTCAGTGGGGGGGTGACATCCTTCCAAATGCTTAACCTCACCAGTCTCTCGGAAGGAAAGAAAAGCAGCACAAAGCCACACCTGAGACAGGGCCCAGAGCCAGGGAGCTCTCAGCCCAGCTCAGCTGTATTTATAGTCCCTTCACCCCTCCCAGGGGAACCCCCATCCCAAGCCTAATGACACACAGTGCAGGACCCACATCTGTGATTCTGCTGGGGATGGAGTGAGACAGGAAGCGAGTGATGTTAGAGGTTAAAGAGACACTAACAGGATCCTCAGCCTCCAAAACAACCAAGGATGGATGCTGCTGTATTTTTTTCTCTTTTCAGCTTTATTGAGATATAATTGACAACTACTACTGTGTAAGTTTCAAGTGTACAATGTGATGATTGGATGTAATACATACTGTGAAATCATTGTCAAAATAAGGTTAGTTAACATGTCCACCATCTCACATAGTGACCATTACTTTCTGTAGTGAGAACATTTTTGTCAAATTTCAAGTATACAATTCAGCATTTTTTTCTTTTCGTTTTATTGAGATATAACTGGCATACACCGCTGTATACGTTTAAGGTCTACAGCATAATGACTTGACTTACATATATTGCAAAATGATTACCCCAATAAGTTTAGTTAGCATCTATCTAGATACATGAAAAAAGGGGGGGAAATTGTATCGTTAAGTATAGTCATCATACCGTACCTTAGATCCCTAGAATTTATTCATCTCATAACTGAAAGTTTATACACTTTGAACACCATCTCCCAATTTCCCCCACTCCCCAGCACCTGACAACCATCATTCTACTCTGCTTCTACGAGACTGAAATTTTTTATTTCATATATAAGTGATATCATATAGTATTTGTCTTTCTCTGCCTGACTCATTTTACTTAGCATAATGCCTTCAAGTTTCATCCATGTTGTCGCAAAGGACAGGATTTCCCTTTTTACTGCTGGAAACTATTCCATCATAAATATATCTATATATAAATTGGTTTATATGTATATATATATATATATATGACATTTTATGTATCTATTCATCTATCAGCAGACACTTAGGTTGTTTCCACATATTGGCTATTGTGAATGATGCTTCAATAAACATGGGGATGCAGATATCTATTTGTGAGAGTGATTTCATTTCCTCCAGATGTATACCAAGAAGAGGGATTGCTGGATCATATGGTAATTCTAGTCTTAATTTTTTCAGGAACCTCCATAGTGTTTTCCATAGTGGCTGTACCAATGTACATTCCCACCAACAGTGCAAAAGCGTCCCCTTTTTCCACATCCTTGCCAACAATTGTTATTTCTTTTCCTTTTGATAACCACCATTCTGAAAGATGTGGAGTGATATCTCATTGTGGTTTTGATTTGCATTTCCCTGATGATTAGTAATGTTGAGCATCTTTTCATGCGTCTGTTGGCCATCTGTGTCTCTTCTTTGGGAAAATGTCTATTCAGGTCCTCTGCCCATTTTTAAATTGGATTGTTCTCCAACAAAGTGTGTCCGTTTACTTTTCTGCCAACAGTGTTCAAAAGCACAGATGTCCCCCATACTCTCACACCACTCATTCTACTATTATCATCCTATTGTATTCTTTTTCAGTCTGATAGACCAAAATGACATCTTGCTTTGTAAGTATATTTGATTCCTGGGAAGGTGAAACCTTACTTTGTAAGTTTATTGAGAATCTGTATATCTTCATTTCTTTTTATATCCTTTGTCTCTTTTTCCACTGTGGTGCCTGCCTTTTTAAATTCAATTTGAAATCCAAGCCCTGCCACTGACTAGCAGTCAGGTATCCACTCTGTGCCTTAGTTTCCTCAACTGTAAAATAGGCGTGCATCTATTCAGTAGGTTGTTAAACGGATTAAAGGAGCTAATATATGTGAAGGGCTTAGACACATAGGTGACCTGACACATGAGAACCACTACATGAGGGTAGGCTGTCATTCCAGTTATGTCCCTAAGTAGACAAAAAATCCTAAGGTTGTCTCAGCTATACCCTGCTTCTGTCCCAGGTGCTACCAAGCCCGTGCCTCAGGCTCTATCGTCTAGTTAGCCATGCTGCTCTCTGAGTTCGAGTCCTAGGATAGACATCATTAGCTTACTGGAAACGTAAACATCTATTTCTTTAAACTTCCTCACTGCAATAATACACACCTAAATCTCTTCCTTCTGGAGTGCCAGGTTAAGGAACTGTCAGCCAGTTTAAAGGACCGGATAAGAAGGAATAAAGAGACAAAGATGATAAATGCCAGATTGGGACTGACATATACACACTACTCTATATAAAATAGAATACTAATAAGGACCTACTTTATAGCACAGGGAACTCTCCTCAATGCTCTGTAATGACCTATATGGGAAAGAATCTAAAAAAGAGTTAATATATGTAAATCTGATTCACTTTGCTGTACAGCAGAAAGTAGCACAACACTGTAAATCAACTATACTCCAATAAAATTTTTAAAAAATAAATAAATAAAATAAGGGTACCAAGAAGCAGTTATAACTGATCAATTTGATATTTCCATATTCAAGAAAATTTTGTATTAATCCCCACTCCGCAATCATTTCATGTGTAATGTTCTAGTAAACTTGTAAATATACTTTTTTAATAAACTTTATCTAGATTCTAAAAAAAAAAAAAAAAAGAGGATGATAAACGCGGAGCCAACTCCAACCTGAAAAGCCTACACCCTTGAGATCATTTGAGCTGAGTCCACCACTGTGGCCTTTGAATTCATCTCTAATTTCCCTGGGGCGAGACCTCACCTGCTTCACTGGGGAAATGTGCTCTAGGAAGTGATGGTCCAGATTGACTCTGCTCTGGCCCTAGAACTGATTGCTCGTCTCCAGTAACACCCATTCCTCCTTTGAGAACTTCCCCTACCACAAATGCCTGTTCTCTACGGATGGAAACTCACTAAAGAGAGGAGCGTCTGGTCCCACCCCGGCAGGACCTGGAAGGACAGTACTGAACACATCACGGGTCCCTGGGCAGATGTTCCAGACACCCAGCACTGTGGGTTGAGGTTATGATTCTGATGAGAGAGCGGTCAGGATCCAGAAAACTTGCAGCCTATTTTATTTCAGCTATTCCTGCCAGGTTTCCAAGCCATTTAGGTAAAAGAGGGCAAAGCCAGGCAAGTGACGGCTAATCATCACTAATAAGGATTCGGCCCAAATCGCTCTCTGGTCTCCTGCCAAATCAACCATGTCACTCCCTGCTTAAAATCCTCCAAGGACTTCTCATTCCTCTTAGGATAAAATCCAAAACTCTTAACAAGTTCCTGGCTGCACAGGCCTCCTTTTCCATTCCTCTCTGCTCTCCAACACTCTGCCTTGCAGCTCGTTGAACTTGCCTGTTCCCTCCAGCCTCTGTGAGGAAATGCCCGCCCCTCTCCACTCAGCCTCTTTCTACCCACCCTGCAGAGCTCAGCTTAAGCAGCACTAGCCCCTACCCTGACCCCCAAGACTAGCTCAGATCCTCTTCATATACATTGTTGTAACATCCTATACTTCTTGGTAGCACTTATTAAATTATATATATATACGTAACTCATTTGTAATTATGCGACCAACATATTTAGTAAATTTCACAAAATTTAGTAAAACACAACCGTATTAGGGTTCTCCGGAGAAACAGAACATTCGGATGTACGTATATAAAGATTTATTATATTTATTATAAAGAGATTTATTATAAGGTGTTGCTTCACACAGTTGTGCAGGCTGAGAATTCCCACAGTTGGCTGTCTGCAAGCTAGAGACCCAGGAAGACCAGTGATGAAGTTCAAAGGCCTGAGAGCCAGAGATGGTGTAGATTCCAGTGCAGGTCTGAAGACCTGAGAATTAGGAGAGCAGAGGGGCACGAGAGGACCTGTGTTCCAGCTCAAGCAATCAAGCAAAGAAAATGAACTCAAACTTCCTCTGCTTTTTTGTTCTATTTAGGCCCTCAACAGATTGGAGGATGCCTACCTGCCTTGGTGAGGACCACCTGCGTTACTCGGTTCAACTCAAATGCTAACCTCTTAAAGAAACACCCTCACAGACACATCCAGAAACAATGTTTAACCAGATACCTGGGTATCCCATGGCCCACACAAGTTGACACATAACATTAACCATCACAACAACCATTACCAATTTGGGGTTATACTTTTTAAATTTTCTGTTGGGATTTGGATTTTATGATACCTAAAATTCTGACAGGTATTTTTTTGCAACCAATTGTTTTCGTATCATGTAGACAGAATTTATGAGAAATCAACACAGAGACACTGCATGGTCCTTAATAAAGTAGAACACATAGAAATGGCTTGGGTTGTCAAAACCTCCTCCTACTAGCTAGCTACTCCATCTCTAGGCTCATTGCCCTATGTAATTTACCCACACATCCCCACAGCATTAATATGCTAGGGCTACTGTAACAAATTACCATAAACTTGGTGACTTAAAACTATAGGAATTGTTTTCTCACAGTTCTGGAGGCCAGAAGTCCGAAATTAAGGTGTGGGAAGGTTTGGTTCCGTGTGGAGGTTTTGAGAGAGAAATTGTTTCATGCCTCTTTCCTAGATTCTAGTAGTTGCTGGAAAATCTTGGCAGTCCTTGGCTTATAGCTGCATCACTCCAATCTCTGCCTTCATCTTCACATGGCCTTCTCCCCAGTATCTCTGTGTGTCTTCTCCTTTCCTGTCTCTTATAAGGTCACTTGGCATTGAATTTAGGGCCCAGCCTAATCCAGGATGATCTTATCTTGAGATCCTTAATAACATCTGCAAAGACCCTTATTCCAAATAAGGTGGTCACATTCTGAAGTTCTGGATGGATATATCCTTTGCAGGGGATACCATTTAACCCACTATTCCCACCGAACTAAATTTTCTCAAGTGTCATATGGAAGGCAAATCTTCAGTAGCTATATAGAGCTATACAATTAATTGCAGATAATTTAGCCTGGTCTTTGGTGCCTTTCACAATCTTACCTCAGCCTGTGTTTCAATCTTATCTTTCCTTCTTTCCATACGTGAAGTTAACACTTCTGCCAGAATTTTCTGCTCATTGCCAATCTACACTTTCCTCTCCCTCATCCACACTAAGTCTTCTCTTGTTTTCTGCATCCTTTGTGATGCATTTTTAACCTCAACTTCTCCAGAAAGGCTCCTCTGATGATATCTGCATGAAAGATCAGTATTTATTGTTTGCAGTTTCCATTTGAGGGACTCTTGCACTGTCTTTTGACATCTTTTTGTTAGTATTTGAGCAGTTATTTAAATTATATTGTTATTTAGCTTCTCATATGTTTCTGCTTTGTCTTCCCATATTTTGGGTTCTGTGAGATAGGATAACCTGTCCTTAAATTCCTTGCGTCCCTCCCTCACAAGGAACCTTTGTTACTTTGATTTAGAGTTCTCCAGAGAAACAGAACCAGTAGGATGTGCATACATATATATACAGAGAGAGAGAGAAAGAATTTATTATAAGGAGTTAGCTCACATGATCATACAAGCTAAGTCCCAAGATCTGAATCAGGAAAGCCAAAGACCCCGGAGAGCTAATGTTTCAGTCTGAGTCCAAAGGCCAGAAAAGACCAATGTCCCAGCTCACGCCCTCAGGCAGGAGTTTCTTCTTACTCAGACTTTTTGTTCTTTCTATTCAGGTCTTCAACTGATTAGATGAGGCCCACATTGAAGAGGGCAATTTGCTTTACACAGTCTACTGATTTAAATGTTAATCTCATCCAGAAACGTTCTCACAGACACACCCAGAGTAATGTTTGGCCAAATATCTGGGCATTCTATGGCCCAGTCAGGCTGACACATAAAATTAACCATCACAGAGAGATACAAAGGAGTAGCAGTTGGCCCCAGCTCTGCTAGTGAATAATGCACCACTGATCTCTAAAAGCAGACTCAGCAACTCGGAACCACTAAATTTTACTGCAGGTTCATTCCAGGTTGAGTGAGATGTTTTTCTAGAACTTCCTCTTTTTAATTAGAGGCAGTTGCTCTTCCTTTAGTGGCTCCTGAAACAGGATTAATGAAATAGAGCAATGTTTATTAGCAAACCAAATAACAATGTAAATATCAGTTGGCTTCTTATCTTCCCAACCCATATTCCACATGCCATCAGTTCTGACGATGTATGCTCGAGAGAGACACAAATCAAGCTCATGGGGTCCACGAGGAATGTTTTAAGATTCCCTTGCGAATCATTACACTTACGCTGATGTAGTATATCTGAAAGGTCACTTTAGCTCTACTTTGCCCGTAACAGATAATAAATATTGTTGAATCAATGACTGCGGAATATTCATTTTTACATTTACGCTCACACTGCTAAAATATTTTCCTCCTATGAATGTGATATTGTATGTCATTTCATCATTTGGGGAGATATATAGAAGAGAATTACAGTGTGATACTGTGATTAATACTGTGAATGAAAATGTACTGAAGGGCTTCCCTGATGGCGCAGTGGTTGCGCGTCCGCCTGCCGATGCAGGGGAACCGAGTTCGCGCCCCGGTCTGGGAGGATCCCGCGTGCCGCGGAGCGGCTGGGCCCGTGGGCCGTGGGCGCTGAGCCTGCGCGTCCGGAGCCTGTGCTCCGCAATGGGAGAGGCCACAACAAAGGGAGGCCCGCATAAAAAAAAAAAAAAAGAAAAGAAAATGTACTGAAAATAAAATAAACTCTGTTCAAAATCTGTCTTCCACCGCCTCCACTTTTGAGCTGTAGTACTTAAGGCCTTACCTAACACTAACTTTTTAATACTTAGCTTGAAAAAGTTTTCCTGTGACATCCCCTAGTGCCTTTTGTGTGTGTGTGATATAGAAGCACGTTTTAATGTTTAATAGACTTCATTTTTTTAGAGTAGTTTTAGAGGCACAGCAAAATTGAGAAGAGAATAGAATTCCCACATACCCCCTCAACTCCCCACACATAGCCTGCCCCACCATCAACAGCCAGCACCAAAGTGGTATCCTTGTTACAGGTGCTGAATCTTCATTGACACATCACTATCAAGCAAAGTCCATAATTTACATAAGCGTTCACTCTCGGTGTTGTACATTCTCTGAGTTTGGAAAAATGTATAATGACACGTATCTACCATCACAATATCATACAGAGTAGTTTCACTGCCCTAAAAATTCCATGTGCTTCACCTATTCATTCCCTCCCCTAGTGCCTTTGATTTCCATCTATTTTAGGATAATGGTACCCTGTGTCTGTGCCTATGAATCTCCAGAAATAATCTAATTCATTTTAAGCAAGCATTTCTTATTCATCCATTACATGCTGAGCACTGGGCTGCACTCAGAGGCTTATTAATCAAGACTATGCCACCGTAGCTATATCTGTCCAGCCAGGAGAGTGGGCATCACTCTAAATTATCCAACAAGGAATATAATGCAGGGAATCGGTTTTAAATGTGTGTTAAAGGCTGGAAGGGCAAAAGGAATAAGGCCATGAAAGGGAGGCTAAGAGAACAAGAGAAAAAAGAGAATTGTCACCCAGATATCAGAGAGCTGGCCTGGAAATCCCAAGCCCACAGTAGGTGCTGGGCTACTTGAGGCATGCTCACGGCCGCTGGGGGAAAATGCTGATTGTTTAGGTGAGGGTCCCACTGATACTGCTCGAAACACCTCTGCGTGGGAACCCCCAGATGCCTGTAGTCCCTTAGCCACGTGCCAGTGTGCCCAGGGGTCCCTCATGTTCCTGCGTGCCTTGCTGGGTATGCCAAGGAGGGAAGGCTTTAAGCACCAACCAAAACAAATACGGCAATGTCCACGCAATGTGTTGTTTCTGGACTTGCCAGATTTAACACATAAAAATACTGGATGCCCAGTTAAACTTTAATTTCAAGATAAACAACGAATAAAAACAGGATGTGCCCGGAGTAATAAAGTCCTTTGTCTCTGACTCAGGAGACTAGTAGTATCTTCTGCCAGGTTCCATGAAACAGTAACAGACTAACTTCTTAGCTTGGAAAGAGGGTAAAAATCAAATCCCAGACCTGACCTAGGGGAGCCTGTAGCCCTAGGGCCTTCCAGCTCTCCAAGTCTGATCTTCATATTCAAAGATGAAATATAAATTTCTGAAGCTAAGTAATCAACACCCTCCCATTCCCAATGGCCCAATTCTCTCTCTCTCTTCTTTTTTTTTTTTTACTGTGTGATGAAATTTTTATTTTTGATAGCTGGATTTCTTGGCTACATTTTTATTTCATAGCTAAATATAATGATTATTTGTGACACATTATGACATCACATTCAATCAAAAGTCTGAATTTAAAGCCCCCCAAAATAATGAATAGCAAAAATGACAAAAATATTTGTAAAGGCTGTTAGCCTTAAGGAATTTAAGCATATACTTTACTGAGTAAAAGGTATATTTTCGCTGAGGAGACGCCCGTACCATAACACTCCTAAAAGTTATAATTCATGAATCTAAATGCAGTAGTTCTCCTCATCTTTGAGTTTTTCTTTTTATATTATATTTGTTTTTAGAGCAAATGCAATATCGATTAAGAACAGAGAAACCTTTAAAACTTTTTGTTTTGTTTGTTCGTTGAAGAGCTTTAAGAAAAAAACTTCAAGGGCTTCCCTGGTGGCGCAGTGGTTGGAGTCCGCCTGCCGATGCAGGGGACACGGGTTCGTGCCCTGGTCCGGGAAGATCCCACATGCCGTGGAGCGGCTGGGCCCGTGAGCCACGGCCACTGAGCCTGCGCGTCCGGAGCCTGTGCTCCGCAACAGGAAAGGCCACAGCAGTGAGAGGCCCGCGTACCACAAAAAAACACAAAACCAACAAACAAAAAACTTCTAATGCAGGGCAAAAAGCTTACTTTTTAAAAAGGTATTTTTTAAAGAATTTTACATTTTCATCTCAAGTCCTGCCTTTGTATACTCAGTCCTTCTTTTCACAATGAGCAGCCATAGCAATGACAACTACATATGCTGGTTGATTGATAGATGTTGTGAATATTAGTACCACTCTTGGTCATGGGAGCCCAGCGGCTGACTGAGCATGGTTGACTGAGCTGAGAGTCCTATAGTCAATGCCGTGGGGAGGCAATGGCCCAGTTCCCTTGCAGAGGAATGTGTACAAAGGCTCACATGTGCAGCATATGTCTGTACCTTCCCAGCCATGCTGTCTACTCTAGAAGGAAACTATTGGGTAGGCCAAAAAGTTCATTTGGGTTTTCCGTAAGACCCCAAACGAACTTTTTGGCCACCCCAGTGCTTCAAACAAATTGAAAACTTGAGTGAATTAGTTGGTTGAGGCTGTCACCTTTCAAATGACTGCTATTCCATGGTCCAAACAACCTTAGTTGGCAGACTCTTCAGTCTGATTTTGGTGACCTCCACAACCTGACCTCAAGCTCCCAATACAGGGCTAGAGCATTTGACTCAGGTCCAAGTACAATCAGTACATCTTAACTGAGCTCAGCACGTGCTAGACAATATCAAGTGTAGCAGCCAGAATTCATGACTGCAAGCAACAGACGGCCAACTCTCTTGAAATTTATTAAAAGGCTACCAACAAGCTCAGAGAACTGACAAGAAGGCTGGAGAACCACCTAAGAAAATGAGCAGGATCCAAAGGGAGCTCAGGCAAGAACGTAGATGAGATCACAGACAGAATAATCAGGTGAGGACACCATTCCTGGCTGTCTTTAAGACAGAGCTTCTCTTTGTTCTTGAACAGACCACTTTGTGGGATCTGTTTAGTTATGCAGATGTCTCTATAGACACTCTGAACATTAGAAAGTAACTCATGTGAAGGTGCTTCAGGCTCAGATGCTTAAGTGTTGTATTCAGTAAGGTCACTTCAGTTTTATTTGGAGCATAACCATGTTTGCTTCTGTGAAATCCGAAAAGGTTTCCCTTCAACTTTTATTTTAACTTCCCAATCCTTGGAAATAATGATTTGCCCTTTGGGGAGGTGTGTCCTTTTCTCTAAGCATTCGCTCACCAACAATAAGGTCCAGAGCCTGGAACATGGCAGGAGGAAAATGTAGATTTGGTCTCTCCAGGAGGAAAGATTATGAAAAGACCTAAATGGAAGTTGCTGCAAAGCACACTGAACTGGACTGCTGGTATCGTGCGCAAGTGATTACTTAGAAGAAAATACACCACACTTTGAGAAATCTCTATTGCGATGGCCTTGGGTGTAGGGTGAGGTTAAGGTGTCCTCCTGCGGGACTGGGTCTCCACTCTCCAGTTGTCCTGGGGCAGTTATGGGGGCTCTGGGCCGGGGGAGGTGACTCAGAGAGAGGCCTGCCAGGGTCAGGCAGGGCAGTTGGGCCTGTCGTGTCCAGCAGCAGCTGTCTCTGTTCACTACTGTAGGTTATTCTCCGCCATTCCATTAGCACCGAATCAGGCCATCCGTGAAGTCACAGCTTGGCTGCAGTTGTGCTGCAAGGAAATAGGAAAGGCACTTCTGCTTTCAAAAACCAGAGTGTGGGGTGTCCGTGACAGTCTGAGACAGGGCTTCCCAGCAAAAGATGAGCCTAAAAGGCAGGTGTGCAGGGGAAGGATGAGGAGCCAGTGAGACTGAGGCCCTGATTCTAGACACTTCCCTGACGGTGCCCTGGGGAACCCTCAGAAATATTGTAGGTCAGGAAGGAGGGACTTGACATGTTCAGGGGATAATGTTTGCAGAAAGTAAGTCAGTGCAGGAAAAGTTTATATCATCCCATTTTTTTTTAACTTCTTTTTTGACTTTATTTATTTATTTTCTAACATCTTTATTGGAGTATCATTGCTTTACAATGTTGTGCTAGTTTCTGCTGTACAACAAAGTGCTAGGGCATGTTGCTAGGGAATGATGTGGTGGTGTCAGTGGGCAAGATGATTGTTTTCGTGGGGCTGCTACACTGGCTTTCACCAATGCCAGTAAGAGTCGCCTTTACCATGGCAGGAGCTAATGCCCCAAGGTCTTTGGAGAGCTATTTAGATCAGGCAAGAGTGGCCTTATCCAAACCAAACACTCGAATAGTCCTCACAAACTGTGGACATTTATAGTCTAAATGTCCTCTCACCATAGTTGCTTTTTCATATGTTCTCTTTTTAACATCTTTATTGGAGTATAATTGCTTTACAATGGTGTGTTGGTTTCTGCTGTATCACAAAGTGAATCAGCTACACATATACATATATCCCCATATCTCCTCCCTCTTGCATCTCCCTCCCACCCTCCCTATCCCACCCCTCTAGGTGGTCACAAAGCACCGAGCTGATCTCCCTGTGCTATGCAGCTGCTTCCCACTAGCTATCTATTTTACAGTTGGTAGTGTATATATGTCCATGCCACTCTCTCACTTCGTCCCAGCTTACCCTTCCCCCTCCCCGTGTCCTCAAGTCCATTCTCTACGTCTGCGGCTTTATTCCTGTCCTGCCCCTAGGTTCTTCAGACCATGTTTTTTTTTTTAGATTCCATATATACACATCATCCCATTTTACAGGCTCAGGGTTTTGAGCCTGGGCAGGTGTAAGTGCGAGGCCCTGTACCGAGCATTTAATATGCTCTGTCCCATCGGATCCTTACAACAGTGCTCTACCCAGTAGCGCTCTTCTCATTTTGCAGCTGAGGAAACGGAAGCTTAAAGACGATAAATAGCTTGCACAAGGTCCCAAGGTCCCATAACTGCCAGAGGAAACAGCTAGGACTCAAACTCGGCCATGTCTAACACCAAACTCCATGCCCCTAACCACCATGCTTAATTGCATGGGGTCTCTCCTTGAAGGATCCAGGGACACCAAAGTCAGATGGATTGCAGAACAGAAACTTGGCCGAGTACTCCAGTTCAGTAAGTCAGAGAGGGAAGTTGGGACAAGCCATCCTAACTGAAGAGAAACACCTTAGACACTGACAGCCCATGGAGGCAGGGCTCAGAGAGACAGTTGGCGGAAGGAGGGTTGGGTGTCTAGGGTTAGGGTTTTTCCAGAAAAGATCGGCATGTGAGTCGGTAGACTGAGTAAAGCAGATTGCCCTCCCCGGCGTGCGTGGGCCTTATCCAACCCACTGAGGACCTGAATAGAACAAAAAGGCAGAGGGAGGGGGAATTCACTCTCACAGCCGGACTGCTTGAGCTGGACCTCCCTCTCTTCCTTTGCTCTGGCTGGGACTTACACCAATGGCTCCCTTGGTTCTCAGGCCGTCAGAATCCGACTGCAGTACACCACCAGCTCTCCTTGGCCTCCAGCTTACAGACAGCAGATTGTGGAACCTCTCAGCCTCCATAATCACATGAGGCAACTCTTCATATTAAATCTCTCTCTCTCCGTCTCTCTCTGTCTCTGCCTGTCTCTGTCTGTCTCTTTTTCCCTCTCTCGATTTAATATATATATAAAATGCCAAGGCAGAAGTCACTTTTTTCCCCCATGTTTCCTCCTCGCAACCAATCTCAACCCCCCAAATTTCCATTCACTACATCTCTTTCCTGACTCCAAAGTGTATACAGATATATATACATAGCTACACACATTGTTAAAAAGAAAAAGGAATCCTGCTATTCAAAATGATTGCATCTTACTTTTATATTATTTAATAATATATCTGGAATGAATAATATATCTGAGATGATTCAGGATATCTAGATCTACTTTGGCCACTTTAAAAAAATTGTTATTGGGGTATAATTGATTAACGATGTTGTGTAAGTTTCAGATGTACAGCAAATTGAATCTGTTATACAAAAACATACATCCACTCATTTTTAGATTCTTTTCCCATGTAGTACTTTGGCCACTTTTAATGGCACACACTATAACTTATTCAACAACTCCTCCATAAATGGGCAACTAGATGGTTTCCACTGTTTTGCTATCATAAGCTAGGCTGCAACAAACTGGATGAGATTAATATTTAAATCAGTACCTTGAGTACAGCAGGTTGCCCTCCATAACGTGAGTCCAATCAGTTGAAGGTCTCACTAGAACACAAAAGCCAATCCTCTCTTGAGTAAGAATTCCTCCTGTCTGTCTGTCTTCAAAGTAGGACATTGGCTTTTCCCTGCCTTCATACTCAAAATGAAACATCGGCTCTTCCTGGATCTCAAGCCTCTCAGCCTATTGGCCTGCCATTCTAGCACTACACCAATAGCTCTACTGGTGGTCAGGTCTTCAGACTTGGACTGGAATTATACCCTTGTCTCTCCTGGGTCTCTATCTGTTGACTCACCCTGCAGATCTTGGGACTTGTCAGCCTCCATAATTGCACGAGCCAATTTTGTCTATGTATGTCTATGTGTTTATGTAAATATGTACATGTCTTTATATAATAGTGATATTATTTCTAAAAAAATAGATTCCTTGAAGTGATACTGCTGAGTCCGAATATAGATCTGTCTTTAACTGTCTACTGTTAAAAATGTGTTTATCAGGGGTATTTTCTTTTTACTTTATGTATACCTGTATTGCTTAAATTTTTGTAATGAGCGCATAATTTTAATAATAAATAAAACCTCTTTAAAAGAAGATAAGGTACAAAAGCCTTTGATCACTTTGGGTCATTCCCTATAAATCTTTCTTCCCAGAAATATTCTCTGCCATTCAGACTTCTCAATCGAGGCATTTGGACATGTGTGAGAGCAGGGTTTGTCTGGTTGCTTTGTTGATTGGTTGGATCATTGTTCGTTTGGCTTGTTAGGTTTGAGGGAGGGGCTTCTACTGGCTCTTCGTGGGTAGGTATGATACCACCCTGCAATCCAACGAGAGATTTCTACACAAAACTGCAGAAGGACCTGTGCTGTCAAACTCCAAATCCTGTTTTAGAACATCAGATCCATTTCTTCCTGCTCTGGCTTTTGGTATCAGTCCTTTACCATAATCAGTCATGGACATATAGGGCTGCAACATCACTTGCTCCTTGATACACAAGTGTACACATCTCAGAGGACAGGAAAGACACTAAAGATCCAGTTTGCTGAACTAAATCTGTATCTGCCCAGGCCTACCGTTGACAATGTGAATGGCTACACAGCCAAGAAGATTGCTGGCATCCCTACAGCGTGTGATTGGTTTTGCTGAAGCAATCCAATTGATGCAACCATTTCAAGTATTAATTCATTGCCCAGCACTTGCCCATTATAAGAATTTAAAAGTCAATGAATTAAAAATCATTCAGCCTGAACTTCAGTCCAATGGGAGACTCACACACAGAAAAGAACTAATTTTATTTCCTAATGGAGCAGCAAGAAGACAATAATAATCCTCTGACCTTAAATATAGAGTCTCAGGACAGGAAGTGAGGACCCGTACTGAATGAATAGGCTCCCAACCCTGAAACCTCTCGGTGAAAACCAGGACTAGTTTTAATAAAACTGTGTGCTCAACTTATTCTATTATCGATAGACTAGTATGTCTCTTGCCAGAAGGATACCTTTCACAGTCTCAAGTCTGCAGTCTGGCTATTTTTAGGTGCACCACTGCAATATCACTGACTCCCCTGATGCATTCCACAAAACCAAAGAGGCAGTTAAATTAAATTATGAAGCTTAGTTTTCTTATTCCTGGCCTCCTAGCATTACCCAGAGAGGCTTCTACTTCCATTAGAGAATACTCAACTATAAATCTCGCCCCAAAATGCATTTGCATGGGGCTCTGTAGTCACTGATGGGTCCCAGGGGCTTCCTCAAAATTACCCTCCACTCTTGTCTATATTCCAGTGCTCTTCCTTGTGCTGTCTGAGGATGGGGCTTGATAGCAAGAGGGGGATATCCACAGAGGGGACGGAAGGGAGGGAACATGGTCCAAGGAAGGAAGACAATCCTGTCCTCACAACCAGCTCATAAAAGAAGGAGATGGAGGCTGTCATTTTTCCAGGGGAACTCGTGCCTAAGCCCCTGACCCACAGGAATGCAGTAAAGACCCATAAGTTTTTGTTTTTTATTTTTGCGGTACGCAGGCCTCTCACTGCTGTGGCCTCTCCCGTTGCGGAGCACAGGCTCCGGACGCGCAGGCTCAGCGGCCACGGCTCACGGGCCCAGCCGCTCTGCGGCACGTGGGATCTTCCCAGACCGGGGCACGAACCCGTGTCCCCTGCATCGGCAGGCGGACTCTCAACCACTGCGCCACCAGGGAAGCCCCAAGACCCATAAGTTTTATCTTCAAAGCTTTCTGAGACTTCCCCCACGGTGAATTGGTGCCATGGTTAGATGGCGCCTTAATTAGAATTTAGCTGTTGTAATAGTCCTGGTTCAGTGATGATCTGACAAAGTGTCACAAAAAGAGACAGACTTTATCGTTTGCTTGAAATTTTGTTTTTGCCTAGGGACATCTGGCAGCAATCATAACTTACTCATTTGGACTGAATGAATGGTGTCTTATTTCCTCCCCTATGTGCAAATCCTCAAGTATGGCCATTAGAGGAGGCTGAGTTCTCGCATGTCATCCGATGCTGCTCTATGCCAAGAAAGTCTTGTTCCCTATTTTTAAGCTCTAAGAACAATCCCATTTTAGGATATTTTTATCTGGACTAGCTTTTCAGTAATTTGCATCACCTGTTTTCCTTTAAAAATGATTTATCTTCTTTCCACATTGGTCACCTTTCTGGATCTCCTGGTGGAATATTCTTGGGTCTCTATCAAATATTACTGCTCGTTCTTAAGAAGGAAGCAACCTGGACTTCCCTGGTGGTGCAGGGGTTAAGAATCTGCCTGCCAATGCAGGGGACACGGGTTCGAGCCCTGGTCCAGGAAGATCCCACATGCCGCGAAGCAACTAAGCCCGTGCGCCACGACTACTGAGCCTGCACTCTAGAGCCCGCAAGCCACAACTACTGAGCCTGCGTGACACAGCTGCTGAAGCCCGTGTGCTTAGAGCCTGTGCTCCGCAACAAAGAGCAGCCCCCACTAGCCGCAACTAGAGAAAGCCTGCGTGCAGCAACGAGGACCCAATGCAGCCAAAACTAACTAAATAAATTTTTTAAAAAAAGAAGAAGAAGGAAGCAGCCCTCATCCTTACTGAAGGAACAAGCTACAAAGAATGTCGGTGGTTCTCAACCTTGGCAGCCCATTAGAATTGCCTGGAAAGCTTTTTAAACTCCCAAAGCTCCAAAGGTGACATGCATGTAATTTCATTTAAATGATATTCTTAAAAGGGGGCTGGGGAGACTACAGGGACAGATCAGTGGTTGCCAGGGTCTGGGGCTGAGGGTGGAGCTGAGGGTCTGACCTCAAAAAATGAACTAGGGAAATTTGGGGGTTGTTAGAATTGTTCTGTATCCTGATTGTGGTGGTGTAACAAGAGTCTAGGCATGTGTTTAAACTCGAAAGGAGAAAGGTACATCCCCCCAAAAAAGTGAATACCACTGTATATATTTTATCTTAAATCCGAATGCCCAGGCTATATCCAGACTAATTAATTCAGAATTTCTGGGTGGGATCCAGGCACCCAAATCTTTTAAAGCTCTTCCGTGGTTTCCTGTGTGTAGTCAAGGTTGAGAAACACTAGTCTACGTGAGTCATGTTTGATTGACATGGAAAGTTGTTGCTTTGTCAGTAGCTGATTCCCCACTTCCCAGAGGCAAACTCCATCAGTCAGGACCCTCCTGCCTCAGGTTTGGGCGGGAGGTAGGTTTGTATGATTTGATTCTCAAGGAGATGCTTTTCCTCGTGGATGGTGCTCATCTCTGTCTCTGGGGCCCCTTCCTGATGCCCAGAAGTAGTCCCACGAGACACAGAGGGGACTGAGGTCCAGGGTTTCTGGACTATTGCAAATTCACTCTGGCCCCTCCCCCAACCACAGAACATAAAAGTCATTAAAAATTCAGTAAAACAGTTATACTCCAATAAAGATGTTAAAAAAAAAAAAAAAAAAAAAAAAAAATTTGGCATACGTGATCAGAAAGAGGCAAGGGTTCCATGATGGTGCATTTTATGTGTCAACTTGACTGGGCCACAAGGTGCCCAAATATTACTCTGGGTGTCTCTGCCAGGGTGTCTTTGGATGAGATTAACATTTAAATCAGTACCTTGAGTACGGCAGGTTGCCCTCCGTAACGTGAGTCCAATCAGTTGAAGGTCTCACTAGAACACAAAAGCCAATCCTCTCATGAGTAAGAATTCCTCCTGCCTGTCTGTCTTCAAAGTAGGACATTGGGTTTTCCCTGCCTTCATACTCAAAATGAAACATCAGCTCTTCCTGGATCTCAAGCCTCTCAGCCTATTGGCCTGCCATTCTAGCACTACACCAATAGCTCTACTGGTGGTCAGGTCTTCAGACTTGGACTGGAATTATACCCTTGTCTCTCCTGGGTCTCTATCTGTTGACTCACCCTGCAGATCTTGGGACTTGTCAGCCTCCATAATTGCACGAGCCAATTATGTCTATGTATGTCTATGTGTTTATGTAAATGTACGTAGGCATACGTGTGTCTATAAGTGTGTATGTGTATATGTGTACATATGTTTATGTGCACATATGTATATATCCTATTCTGTTGGTTCTGCTTCTCTGGAGAACCCTGACTCATACAGATTTCTTAAAATTCACAGCCACTGGCCAGATAGCCCTAAGCTGCCCCAGTTTAACGGTAACAAGAAGCCACTGACCTGGACCTTTCCAGAAATACTACAGAAAACTTATATTTCCTGTCTATTATGCACTTCTGTTTCAACGCTCCACCTTCAATCCCCAGAATATGGACCTCAGTCCCTTGTACTGCTTTACAGACCACTGCTCCAGAAAGGAGAGCGCCAAGGAGAGGAAGGAAGGCTTTTCACAGCTTCTTCCTAGAACATGGTGAACATATCCTCCTTGGAACAAACTCAGGAAGGTTAGTTCACTTAGATCTTTGATTATTGCTTCTATTTCCATTGTTTTGTTTCCTCCTTGGGAATATCTGAAATTCTGAAGCTGGCACTCCCTTTTCTATCTTCAGTTGCTATTATCCACTCCCACATCATCTTGGTTAAAAGTCCTTGTACTTTTCCTCTGCATTCTGGACGAGATTATGACATTTGTTCTCCACCTCAGTGCTTCCATTGTTTTCTAGCCACCCTGCAGTTTACTGCTTCAATGTGGACAGCAATTCAGCTGTTGCATTTTTAATTGCCTTGCAATTGTCCCTTAATTTACCCAGCTCCCTTCTTGTTTGATCCTCTTATATTTTCATGGCAGCACCTTCTTTTATAAATTTCTATCCCTTCATCATTGAAGCCATGTCTTCCTGCATCTTGTTATGCAAATGATACACTAAAATGTGCTTCTACTTCTGCAATAGGTCGTTTCAGACTTTACTCTCCCACTGAATATTCAAAAAGATGTTCCCTCTCCTTTCTTTTGAGGGAGGATTTCATAAGCCCTATGATGAAACGTTTTCTGCTGACTTAACCAATAAAGAGAAGATATCCATCTGGACTCAATATTTACCAAAATTCAAGGTGTGCGGACTGTCCTTGCCCTGAAATCTCTCCACTAGGGTGATGACAATTTTCTTCTCAAATATATGGCTGGAGAGCAGTTGGTATATTCAGCTTCTGGATCAATTTTCATGTCCAGGAAGCTTTTATCTGATACAATTTTGTTAAGCTAAAATGTTATCAAATTTTACTTCCAGTACCTGACTCTCTGATGCTGTGAATAGATGAAACACTTATAAAACTACAATCCCCAAAGTGTACTACTATCAAGTTCTCTTATGCTCTGACGCCCACATAGAGTGTTTAATTATGGGGAGAAAGAGAGGGAGTTTAAACTTCTCATGATGCAATGCAACCTTGCCATCTCCCTCCCTCTTCTTTGCACAAGGTAGGTGGAGGTAAAAAAACAGGTCAAGCTAGGATGAGGGTGCCTCTAAAAACAGTAGCCACTCAGTATAACAGTTTTCATTTTTTCTTTCTTTGACTAGATAATAAACATCCACTCTGGGTCTGGCACTCTTGCAGATGGTGAGGATGCAATAGCAAAACAAAGTTTCTCCCGCAAGGAAATTACATTCTAGTGGGCACAGAGTGCATCGATGACCAGCCCAAGAAATTGATCAGGTGAGTAAGTGCTATGAAGAGCACTAGGAGGGTGAGGGGGTAGAAAATGGTGAAGGACTTAAGGATTTAGGGAAGACATTTCATAAATTGTTGTCAGCCCTTTTCCCTCCAGAATAAATATTATATAGAATCCCAATATAGGGGCAGGACAGGCATAAAGATGCAGACCTAGAGAATGGACTTGAGGACACGGGGAGGGGGAAGGGTAAGCTGGGACGAAGTGAGAGAGTGGCATGGATATATATATATACACTACCAAATGTAAAATAGACGGCTAGTGGGAAGCAACCGCATAGCACAGGGAGATCAGCTCAGTGCTTTGTGACCACCTAGAGGGGTGGGAGGGAGACGCAAGAGGGAGGGAATATGGGGACATATGTATATGCATAGCTGATTCACTTTGTTAGCACGGGGAGATCAGCTCGGTGCTTTGTAACCACCTAGAGGGGTGGGATAGGGAGGGTGGGAGGGAGGGAGACGCAAGAGGGAGGGTATATGGGAACATGTGTATACGTATAACTGATTCGCTTTGTTATACAGCAGAAACTAACACACCATCGTAAAGCAATTATACTCCAATAAAGAGGTTAAAAAAAGAATCCCAATATAGAAAACACAAAATATCTAGTTAAAATGGAGCACTCAGCTTCCTTTTGACCCCTCCTGGGACCCCAGGGTATGTCCACAGACCCTAGAGCTTCAAGGGACACAGCTGGAAAACCACTAAAATGAGTCCATGAAGCGCATTTTCAATATTTTAGTGTTATTTTTTATTTTTAAACAATCAATAGCCATTCAGAATGGACCTAATTCCTAAATGAATGAAAAACCTGGCGAATATCATTTCGATTTCCAAAAAGAGCGAGCAAATTTTAATTTAATAAAACTATTTTGCCTACAAGGCTTATAAACTGACAGTTTCAAATGGCAGCAATTGTGAAAAGAAATCTCCAAATTGTTCAAACCATGGTCTCACTGTTGGAACAAAGAGGTGGACTTCTAAAGTGAGTCCTTTGAGAGAAAGCACTTGTTTGAATGAATGATCTCTGATATGTTTATTAAAAACCAGTCCCATTGCTTAAAGAAATAGTGTCAAGTGGTAGGGGAAACAAACGTGTGCTCAGACACACCTGAGTTTGGAGCCCAGGTCTGTCCCATGATAGGTACTTATGTAACCATAGGCAAGATACCTAATGTCTCTGAGCCTAAGTTTTCTCATCTGTAAAATGGGAGTAAAGAGACATTTCATATAAGAGGAAATACGCGTAGCCAAAAAACATGTGGAGAGGTTCAGCATCATCTTGTTCAGGGAAATGTAAATCAAGATTACAGTGAGATGCCATTTTGCCCCAATTTGGTAAGAAAAAAATGTAAAAGTCTGACAATACCAAATGTTGGAAAGCACAGGAAACCATTACATTTCTTACAGATTAATCATAGATACAAAAATTTGTGCAAATATATTGAAACAGTTTGTTGTGATCTTCTAAAGTTGAATATTTAGGGACTTCCCTGGTGGAGCAGTGGTTAAGAATCCGCCTGCCAGTTCAGGGGACACGGGTTAGAGCCCTGGTCCAGGAAGATCCCACATGCCGCGGAGCAACTAAGCCCGTGAGCCACAACTACTGAAACCCATGCGCCTAGAGCCCGTGCCCCACAACAAGAGAAGCCACCACAATAAGAAGGCCACGCAAGGCAACAGAGTAGCCCCCACTGGCCACAACTAGAGAAAGACCACATGCAGCAACGAAAACCCAACACAGTCAAAAATAAATAAATAAGTAAATAAAAATTTTTTAAAATAGATTCAAACAAAGTATATTAACTACGGCAACTCAAACAGCCTGTCAGATTAATTGGTGCAGGTCCAGGCCCAGAAAGAGAAGGATACCGGATGAACGAAAGATGAGTAAGTGAACACGGGCAGAACCAAGGGAGATTCAGAAAATGGACACATTCAGGCACTTGTGAGGAAAAGTGAGAAGCCTGGTTTTACTGCAGAAGAGGACTGTGAAATTAGGAAGGCATGAGCCCCTGGAGCAGAGGGAAGGAAGTGGACCAAAGGGCACTGCAGACAAAATATGCCTCGGCTATCATTCTGTAAGTGGGATGGGGGTGCCCCAGACACAGCACATGGACCACTGGCACACTGTCTCTCTCTCCCAGAAACACACACACACACAGTCACACACAATGCAACTCTCTTAGACGACCCCCACGCAGAATAAAATCTGTCTGCAGAAGTTCACGTTCCCCAAGTCTAGCAAGGTGCACAGTGATATTTTATTTCTTCAAGATAGTCCCAGTGGGGACATCCCTGCCGGTCCAGTGGTTAAGACTTTGCCTTCCAGTGCAGAGAGTGTGGGTTCAAACCCTGGTTGGGGAGCTAAGATCCCACGTGCCTCACGGCCAAAAAACCAAAACATAAAATAGAAGAAACATTGTAACAAATTCAAGGAAGACTTTTAAAAAATGGTCCACATCAAAAAAAAAAAAAAAAATCTTAAAAATAAATAAATAAATAATAAAAAATGTTTAAAGATCGTCCCCAATGGATATGGAAACTATTTCAGTCACTAATTCAGTCTTTCGATCAGTTTTGCGATGTATTGACTGATTATTTATTATAAAAATATCACTATTCAACTAGCTGAAGTATGCACATAAGGAAGGGAGTATAGCACCTGACTCACGGTAGATGGGACAGCAAACAGGAGGAGAAGGAAGAGGAGAGCAAGGAATCCTCACATCCTGCTGGTGAAAGAGGAAGCTGATTTAATCTCTTTGGAAGATAGTTTGTCATTATCTAATAAGTTTAAGATACATACACCCTATGACCCCAAAATTCCACTCCTAAGTAATTACTCTACAAAAATTCATGTTTATGTGCTCCAGAATATGGTCATAATAGCATCATAGTTAGTGAGAGCCCCAAACTGGAAACGAAATGCCCACAAAAGAATAGCTAAATTGTGGCGTGTTAATCCAATGGAATACTATACAGCAATGAAAATGAAGGAACTACAGCTACACACAGCAAAGATGACATGGATGCATCTCGAAAACATAATGTTGAACAAAACAAACAAAAATATTCATTCTGTACAATTCCATTTACACAGTTCAAAATCAGGAAAAACCAAATTAATCTTAGGGATGTATACATAGGTGGTAAATCATAAAGCAGCATGTGCTGGTCCATGTGCTGGTTAATCCTATGTGTCAACCTGGTTAGGATACGGTACCCAGATATTTAATCAAACACCAGTCTAGATGTTGCTGTGAAAGCATTTCTTAGATGCGATTAACATTTAAATCAGTAGACTTTGACTAAAGCAGACTACTCTTCATAATGTGGGTGGGCTTCATCCAATCCATTGAAGACCTTAAGGGGAAAAGACTGAGGTCCCCAAAGGAAGAAGGAAGTCTGCCTCTAGACTCAAGCTGCAACATCAGCTCTCCCCTGCATCTCAGCCTGAGGTCCTGCCCTGCCGTTTGGGGACTTGCCAGGCCCCCTGACTGCATCTTAAATCTCTCTCAGTCTTTCTTTCTCTCTCACTCTCACTCTCTAAACATGGATGTGTGTGTGTGTGTCCTATTGATTCTGTTTCTTTGGAGAACTCTAATACAACCATCTAGAATGGGACTTCGGATCGTTAGGAATATTCTGTGACTTATCCTAGGTGGTAATTACCTAGATGTTCCCTCCTCAATAATGCATTTAGCTGTACATTTATGTTTTATGTACTATTCTGTATATGTATTATATTTTACAATTTTAAGAAAGGATTTATAAGAGTCTTGCTTTCCTAGCTAGCATTGAGAGGTTCACAAAGAAATGAAAGATACTGCATCTGGTATCAAAGGACATGCTTTGTAGCTGGATGGCTGGGGAGTCATGAGAAAATATCCAGACATCTCAAAGTCATGTTTTCTTCCAGGGATTTATCTTTGACTCATCTCATTCTCTAAAAACTCAAGTGTCCTTCTTTGGAATCCCCACCATACCTTATCTATACCTCCTTCTACCTTTTCCTGTCTCCTCGTTAGACTGTAAGCTCTTTAAGAAAAAGATTTATATCGCTTTCATTTTCGCATCCACTTTTGAGCACAGGATACTTGCCAAACAGTGGGAATACCTACAGGGATGGGGCAGAACATACGAACTGAGAAGCAGAACAAAGCTGGTCGAACACACAAAGCCAGGCGGGGAGACCTGATTCTCTGGGAAACAAGAACCAGTTGTTATTTTCTTATTCTTTTTACTTTACATGAAGCCCCTACTTTCAGAAAGGGGAACCTGCAAACTCCAGCTCTCCATGCGGTGAGATTCTTCATTACTAAAAGATCTAAATTCTATGTTAATGCAGTTCCAAAGGTACTGATGAAAGCTCCTCAAAAACTTAGATTTGCTCTTTTTGGAGGGGAAGGGTTCAGCCAAGGAGAAATATAATTGTTACTAAGGCATTAATGGAGTACTTTAAAACAGAGAAATGATTGTCTTAGAATTATAGCTTTTAGTTTTTGTCACGTAAGGTTGGGACCCAGGCTCTTACATTAAATTATTGGACACAAGACACAAATGTTAAGACCTCAAAATTGGTTAGATTGAGTTTTGTCCACAGAGCTGAGTAATATTTTTCAGTTGTTTAAATGGTTATTTGGACATCAAGTAGACTTAACAACTAACAATTTAGGTTTTCACTTTCTGTGCTCCTGAGTTAATGCATTCAGTGTCTAGAAAAATTAATAACCTTTATGCTAATGTCAGTAACACCACAGAGAGATGCCAACATTTGAGGAATACGTTGGCCCATAATTTCAGTCATCTCTGTGCCATTGTCCTTTCTGAAAACGTCTTCATTGCTTTTCTTTTTCTTTAGATATCCATGGACTCCTAATGCAGCTTTCTTAACTCTATAGCTTTTTTCTTTTAGTTTATTACATTCAGAACAGAAAGATAAAGCAGCCCTCCATAATTGAATCCTGTGTTAACAACAAAAAAATGGAATTAAGAAAAAGTAGAGAAGATGGGAAATAAGGAAAGCATCTGAACAAATGGTGGAAATTGTGGGCAATTTTCCAGCTTGATTTATGCTGCTCTTAATTGCCAGTTCCCAGGAGCTTCTTCTGCTTGTTCTTTAATAAGAGAGAGAATGATCTATGCTTTGAACCAGAGTGAACTTGAAATGATGGATGGTACGAGCATTCAACAACGATGCTCCGTGTGTGCAAAGGAAACGTCTCTTGCCTGGGCTGAAAGCTTAGCTCACTTGGTTTGTAATTCCCATAAACCCCGGAGCCCGTGCTCGGTGTGCATTAGAATGCCATGGTGTCACTTCACCTATTTTCAAGGACGATGTTTGTTGTAAATTCTTTGTCCTGGAATTCATAGAAAATGTTTCATACTTCAGTGCAAAACCAAGGGAGAAACACATTTGGAGGTCATTATTCAACGCTAAGGTGTTGTAATAGCATGTGTCTCCTTATGTAAAAGTTAAATATCGTATGAAAAAAAATATAACTATGTAAAAACACACCCCCTCTTATCCTACCACACGGAGATAACCACTGTTAATTTGTGAACATGTGTTATTCCAATGCATTGTAGGTGAGGGTGTTATGCACTGAATGTGTGTTCCCCCAAAATTTATATGTCGAAGTCCTAACCCCCAATGTGAGGGTGTCAGGAGTTGGGGCCTTTGGGTGGTGATTAGGGTTAGATGAGGTCATGAGGACTGAGCCCCCATAACGGGATTAGTGTCCTCACAAGAGGGAGAGACTACAGCTCTCTTTCTCTCTCTCCCCGTGTGCACACAGGAGATGTCATGGAAGGACGCAGCCAGAAGGCAGCTGTCTACAAGACAGGAACCCGGTTTCACCAAGAACCTAATCAGCCAGCACCTTGATCTTGGACCTTCAGCCACCAGAACTGTAAGAAATAAATTTCTGTTGTTTAAACAACCCAGTCTATGGTATTTTGTTATGGTTTCCTGAGCAGACTAAAACAGGCATATATTTTTTAATGTGGGCCATAGGTTTTCCATCCCTCTCACTCCTAGCTTTCTTTTTTGACTTTGCCCAGGTGTGAAATGCTCTATAAAAAGAGAAAGGCTTTGTCTAATAGATACTCTTCTCTATAGCAAAGTGGTTAAAAGCAAAGTCTCTAGTCTGTTTGCATTCAAATCTACCATTTACTAGCTCTGCGATACCAGACAAGCTACTTAACCTCTCTGTGCCTCAGTTTCCTCAACTAAAATAGGATGTGTACTGTACCTACTTCAAAGGGCTCTTGTAAGGATTAAATTAGTAAATACATATATTGTACTTAGAACATCTGTTATATGGTAACCACTCTGTAAGAATTCACAGCTATTATTCCTATTACTACAATGGAGTTACTGGATGGAGTTCCACGAGCATGAAGCTGAAACTTGAGGAGGAGGTCAGAGAGCCAGAGGAGAATATGGGCAGAAGAGAAAAGAAGAAGAGATACCAGAGAGAGAAAGGTACTCCAAGGCAGCCACCTGACTCCGTAAGGACTCAAAAGCCATGTAAAAGAAAAGTTGCCCTAAGCCCAGCCTGGAACAGAACTTTTTTGTATGATATAATTCAAACTCATTCTGAAAAGAAATTTCTGATCAAATGCTTGAGAAATTTCCGGAAAAACTTTGAAGGAATTAAGACTTGTTCTGGGAAACCATGCTTTGCGCTGTCAGTCAAGAGTGTAGAGGTCCTGCATCCCTGGGTGCATGGTAAAGTCCCAGGTTCATCTCAGTGTAATCAATAATCATGTGCCTGTGCTCTCTCAAACTGTGCCAGCTGGGACAATAAACAATTTGGACAAGTATTCCTTTCTTTTTATATAGTGTAATTTTTTGTGTATAGTTTAACAATGATTAGCTAACCATTCTCTTTTCCTTTAAATGTGTCTCCCCCAAAATGAACTTTTAGAATATATTAATTAGCCTTTTCCCTCTCAGCAAGATTAAAATAAAACCCTGACACGTGTTCTTAAATAAGCTACCAGAAAATATGTTTACTTGATAACAACTTGATAGGTAAGAGAAAAGGTGTCTGGTCTCATCCTCTTGTACACTTGTGATCTGTTAGAAATAAGTTTGTTAACAGCAAAGAATAATTGGAATTTGAAACTAAAAATACAATAGTATTTATATTAGCACCAAAAAAGTACAATACCTAGGTATAATTCTAAAATATATATACAAGATCTTAGGTATAATTCTAAAAATATATATATACAAGACCTATATGAAGAAACTACAAAGCTCTGATGAAAGAAATCTAAGAGGAACTAAGTAATTGGAGAGATATTGCATGTTGGTGAATAGAAAGATTCGCTATTGTCAAGAGGTCAGTTCTTTCCAACTTTATCTATAGATTCAATGCAACCACAATCAAAATCCCAGAAAACTATTTTGTGGTTATTGATGAACTGATTCTCAATTTTATATGGAGAGGAAACAGACACAAAATAACCAACACAATATTGAAGAAGAACAAAGTCAGAGGGCTGACACTACTTGACTTTAAGATTTACTAAAAGCTACAGTAATCAAGACTGTGTGGTACTGGTGAAAGAATAAACAAACAGATCAATGGAACAGAATAGAGAGTCCAGAAATAGACCCACATAATTATAGTCAACCGATCTTTGACAAAAGAGCAAAGATAATTCAATGAAGAAAAAGATGGTCTTTTCAACAAATGGTGATGAAACTACTGGACTTGCAGATGCAAAGAAAAAAGAAACAACAACATCTAGACAGACACATCTTTCACAAAAATTAGCTCAAATGGATCATAGTCCTAAATGTAAAACACAAAGCTGTAAAACTCCCAGAAAATAACATAGGAGAAGGTCTAGGGGGTCTTGGGTTTGGTGATGACTTTCTTTTTTTCTTTATTTTTTTGGCTGTGCAGCACGGCATGTGGGATCCTAGATCCCCAACAAGGGATCAAACCCGTGCCCCCTACAGTGGCAGTGCAGAGTCCTAAGCACTGGACCACCAGGAAATTCCCAGTGATGACTTTTTAGATACAATATGAAGAGCGCAACCCATGAAAGAAATAATTGAAAATTTGACTTCATTAAAATTAAAAACTTTGGCTCCACAAAAGACATTGTTCAGAGAATGAAATAAGTCACAGGCTGGGAGAAAATATTTGCAAAACACATATTTGATAAGGGATGGAATCCAAAATATACAAAGAAATCTTAAAACTCAACAGTAAAAAACAAAAAACAAACAAAAAAAAAAACAAGCACCAAATTAAGAAATGGGCAACAGACATCTCACCAAAGAAAAAAAGAAAATATACAGATGGTAAATAAGCATATGAAGCAACATCATATATCATTAATGAATTGCAAATTAATTAGATCAGTAAGATACCACTAACATACCTATTAGAGTGGCCAAAATCCAAAACACTAAAACACCAAATGTTGGCAAAGATGTGGAGCAATAGAAAATCTCATTCATTGTTGGTGGGAATCAAAATGGTTCAAGCACTTTGGAAGACAGTTTGGTGGTTTCTTGTAAAACTAAACATACTCTTACCATACAATCTAGTAATCACACTCCTTGGTATTTACCCAAATGAGCTGAAAATATGTCTACACAAAAATCTGCACATGGATGTTTATAGCAGTTTTGTTCATAACTGCCAAAACTTGGACTCAACCAAGATGCCCTCCAGTAGATGAATGAATAAACAAACTGTGATACATCCAGTCAATGGATTATTATTCAGCAATTAAAAGAAATGAGCTATCAAGCCACAAAAAGACATGGAGGAGCCTTAAATGCATACTGCTAAGTGAAAGGGGCCAATCTGAACAGCTACATACTGTATGATTCCAAGTATATGACTTTCTGGAAAAGGCAAAACTATTGAGACAGTTAAAAGATGAGTAATCGCTAGGGGATCAGGGAGAAGGAGAGAGGGAGGATAAGTGGAGCACAGGAGATTTGAGGACAGTGAAACTACTCTGTACAATACCGTAATGGTGGACGCATGACATTATACGTTTGTCAAAACTCATAGAATCTAAGCTCAAAGAGTGAACCCTGATGTAAACTATAGATTTTATTTAATAATAGAGTATTAATATTGGCTAATCAGTTGTAACAAATGTACCACACTAATGGAAAATGTTAATAATAGGGGAAACTGGGGCATGGGGGTGAATGGGCCTATGGGAACTCTCTGTGCTTTCTGTTCATTTTTCTATAAATTAAAAGTACTCTAAAAAGTAGTTAGGGAATTCCCTGGAGCTCCAGTGGTTAAGACTCGGCGCTTTCACTGCTGTGGCCTGGGTTCAATCCCTGGTGAGAGAATTAAGATCCTGCAAGCCACGCAGTGCAGCAAAAAAAAGTAAATAATTTTTTTTAATAAAATTAAAAGTTGTCTATTAAATTATCTTTAAGTTTGTTTTCTTTCTGACAATGAACTGAGCCTGCACACCCTTCTAAAGGGGTCTTTTTTTTTGCATAAATAAAAAATTAAATGAACAACAAAGATTCATGTTATCAGTACTTTTGTAAACTTTATCCTTTTTGTAACTGTTTATTATGAGCATTTTTCCAAGCTGCTAAATATTCTACAACATTATTTTGGCTATATTGATTTTCATTTATATATACAATAAGTGATTAACCAATTTCCTATTTTAGATATTTAGATCGGTCCCAACAGTTGGTAAAACAATAACACTGTGATTACATTCTTCCAGTTACGTTCTTTCAAACATGAGTGATTCTTTGGTTAGGATAAGCTCCTAAAGCAAAATTGTTTGATAAAGTCATACACAGAGTTAAGGCTTTTAATATTTATTGCCAAATTTCTCTCCAAAAATGTCACAGTTTTCACTTCCACTGGTCTGTTCTCTTGCCAGATTGCATATTATCATTATGTAAAATCTATTCATGTAAATGAGGAAAATATACCTGATTATTATTCGTTTAATTTGCATTTTACTACTAATGAGCATAAATATATTTTAATACGTTTTTGGCCATTTAGAAGTCCTTATGATTTTACAGAAAGGTACTTTCAGTGAACATATTAAAGGAAATGCTGGCCAGGGACCCAGTCTTATTAAAAAAAAAAAAAAACTAAATCTCTCAATCTATAGGCCCATGTATTTAATAATGGCAATTAATTCAAAGAATGTTTTTAAGTAGAAAAAAACAGGCGATAGTAATTAATTTTCTTTAAAAAGAACTGTAGATTTATAATTTCCAATATTGTTAGTAGCTATCTCCTGATAAGAAAGCATAGCCCCTATAAAACTTGTCTGTCTAATGTGGGAATGGCTAGGAGCAATAATCAGTTTGTTCTATTATGTGGTGCCTATGAGCATTTTAATACACTGCAATACGGTTTAGATAATTTTAATGAATTTTCTCTTCAGAATGCCAACTATGGGTTTAAACCTGTGCTATCTAGTGTGTGTATGTGTGTGTGGATATATATATATATATATATATATGGGCACTAACTAGAAGTGGTTAATTTCCCATTTCTTTACTATTTTAACATGGTTACTAGAAAAATTTTAACTACATTTGTGGTTCACATTACACTTGTTTGACAGTGCAGGTTTGGGCTATAAACTCAAAAGTAATATCAGTTGACTAATGAAAGTATAGGCATTTGTATCTATTAACAAATAAAGTTACTATTGGAATTTTTTTAAAAAAAGCTTTTTGACACCAGCTGGAAATTTTTTAAATAAGATTTTGTTATACAGCACATCTAGTAGAAAAGATTCAATATACAGGAAGACAATAGAACATAGCAAATGCCCCAAAGCAGGAAGACTACTTCTACATGCTGACATTTTCATTCCCCTGTACCATGCTGAGTTTGTGCTAATTGATCTGAATCAACTATGTTTGCTGTCAATAGCTGGCCTGGATTCCTTGAAGTCTGACAACCATCACTCAGAATGCAGTAGAATGATAAATCTTCCATTTACTTACTTTGAAACTCACCATCCTGCTACTAATAGGCTTACTGCCAAATCCTTAAAGTTTGATGAAGAGAATGGAAGTTCAACAGTAGATAAGAGATTGCAATACATCTTTGAAGGATGGGAAGTAAATGGAAGTGGGTCGCCAACAAAGCAGAGCTGAGCGTGGATGTCTTGGAACTCAGCCCTGGAAGCCTCAGACTTGCCCTGCAGACGAGGAGGATGTGACTAGAAACAGAGCCTTTATGGAAGGTTTGTGTACGTGCAAGTTCTCCACCCACCCGCCCTGACAACCACCATAAAGCAAGCAGAGAAAGGGGGTGGCTACAGGCCCCTCCCCAACACACTACGAGAAAAGACAGAAGAAAAAACAAAACATAAACAAGGGACGCTCTTTTTCAAAATGAGGGACTTCCCTGGTGGTCCAGTCGATAAGACTCCACGCTTTCACTACAGGGGGTGCAGTTCGATCCCTCGTTGGGGAACTAACATCCTGCACACCGCGTCTCGGCGTGACCCAAAATTTTTTTTAAAAATTAAAATGAACAATCTGCCTGGCTGTCCATCGACTAAGGATAATGACACCATCTGAAGGGCACTTATGTAACGACTGACCTCTTACCCTCCCATCTGGTGAGCAGGTCACCTCCAAATCAATCATTTCATTGCCTCATGTTTAGATATAAGCAAGCAATTAGTGTTTACTGGACATTTAAGGAAAACCTACAACACGGAAAAGAGACCAAGATAAATGTACTCATTGCAAGATTTCGTGCAACTAGATTCCTTTTACTTCACCTGCTATGAACTCTGAGCACAACTACAAGTTTGCTTGCAAATTCCAGATGAGCAGCCAGTGTTGCTTCTCTAAAGATACACAGGGCTTCCCTGGTGGCGCAGTGGTTGAGAGTCCGCCTGCCAATGCAGGGGACGCGGGTTCGTGCCCCGGTCCGGGAAGATCCCACGTGCCGCGGAGCGGCTGGGCCCGTGAGCCATGGCCGCTGAGCCTGCGCGTCCGGAGCCTGTGCTCCGCAACGGGAGAGCCCACAACAGTGAGAGGCCCGCGTACGGCAAAAAAAAAAAAAAAAAAGATATATATGCACCCCAATGTTCATTGCCACATTATTTAATATAGCCAAGATATGGAAGCAACCTAAGTGTCCATCAATAGATGAATGGATAAAGAAGATATGGGGTGTGTGTGTGTGTGTGTATATATATATATATATATAAAATGGAATATTAGCCATAAAAAGAATGAAATTTTGCCGTTTTCCACAACACGGATGAACCTAGAGGGTATTACCCTAAGTGAAATAAATCAGACAGAGAAAGACAAATACCACATGATTTCACTTATATGTGGAATCTAAAAAAACAAAACAAACATACAAATGGAATAAAACAGCCATAGATACAGAGCACAAACTAGAGGTTGCCATGGAAGCAGGGGGAAAATAGGTGATTAAGAGGTACAAACTTCCAGTAAGAAAATAAATGTCATGTGCTATGTTATCCATCTGAAACTAATATAATATTGTAAACCAACTTTATTTCAATTTTAAATTGTTTTTAATTAGTCTGCATCCTAGGCATTGAAAAAGATGACTGGACATTTCTATCAGAGCCCAATATTTTTGAGGGAAGCCAGGGAATGTCATTCTATGGGCTCTTTCAATTCCTTTTTCTTCCCCCTTTTTAGGAATTTATAGAACTGCTCTATTTTGCTTCCAAAAATAGAACTTGAAGCAAGTAGCTGGTGTGCTTCCTTGACATTTTATACAGAACAGTCACCAACAAACTCTTGGATTTGCAGTTTAGTATTGGATATTCTGGAGGTTTCTGTCAGTGCTCAGCATAGCTGTTGTTAACCTGCTTTCAATAAAATGATGAAGACTTCATTAAGTTGGGGCAAACATCCCAATCAGGATGCTAATCTGTTTTGGGGAGTGGACTTGAAGCAATTAGAATGAGTTCTCAGAAAGAAAAATTGAAAGACACAATCTCCAGTGTTTCGATTCTAATCTTGGAAAGCAAAAAGCACCGTTTGGATGCTTCATGCTACCTAAGGCCAGAAGGAATGCAATTCATGAGTCACCCCTCCCTTGCAACTGCTAAGAAGAATGTAGTAGTAGTTGTCATATCTTTAGGAAACACTTCATAGTGAGTAGTGAAGGGCATGAATTCATGAGCATAAAATTTGGCTGCATTTCCACCCTGGCCGTACAGCATTGACAGAGGAAGGTGCGGACCTCGCTCCGAATCAGTGTTCGGAACCAGAATCTTTGTGCTTTTAACAGGTTCTCATGGAAAGGGCATGGAATTCACACCGGACACTCCTTTAACACACAAGGAATCCACATAAGAGCAAATGTGGCCCGGTCTGTATCCTTGACTCTGATCAACGCTTATCAAGTTGGAAAGGCCACAGAGAGAAACCCTTCCCCAATAATTAACATTTATAAGTGATCCCCAAGTCCAAGTGTTACAAGTCCTATCGGAAGCATAAGTGTCAATGAAGCAGTCAGTACGTTTCACTGCACTTCAGCTGTAACCATATTCAGGCATTAAACCTTCCAAGGATAGAAACTTCCAAACATTGATTTCTCAGATCTCACTTAAGTGGTAAGGAATCCATTCCAGTTATCCCGTGTGAATGTACTTCCTATGAGCAAAGCAGACTCGTGGCTGATGAAAGGGAACAGTCCATTCACACGCTGTAACTTGAACTCACCCCTGACTTGTGTTAGTACCTATGGAAATTCTCAAACATCGGTCTGGATTTCTAGAATGAGAATTTTAGTTCTACTTGTAAGCTCTAGGGATCTACAGGAGCAAACACTTCAATATTAGCTGTTTGACCATTTTGATACCAACACAAAAGTAGTTGGCAAACACATTCCTCGCACTTAAAAGCTAGCTATCTCGAGCATTCAGAGAAACCTCTGAATAATCATTCATGTTACCGAGGACTAGAATCAAAGCTCTGAATCTTGTGCAATCCTCCCTGAAATGTCAAGTAATCCACACCAACAATTATTTGTATTTTTATATTCCACCAAGAAAGAAGTCACAAGACTATGGATTTTCTATCAGGGGAAATAAAAATTAAGCCTACTGCAGTACTGAAAATGACTTCCTGAGACGGCATTAAATCCAGACCAACGCTGCATTTCCTGCCGACCCACCGGTACTAATTTTACGGTTTGTTGGGTAATATGGAGTTAGTTTACCATTGCATTTTCCTAACTGTATCACTTTGTCACAGATGCTTAACAACTTCGCTTTCGTTGTCTACTATGTGAATTAAGCACTTGGGCTTATGTGACTTGGGTCTACCTAAATCTCCAAGAAACTGAGATCAAATATTCGCTGAAGGTCTGATTCTTATAAACAAACTTGGGTTTGCAATAGGAGCGCCAAGGTTTCCAAAATACAAGCGTTAATGGAAAGCACAGGGCCTCAGTTCTCTTTGACATTGCAAAAAGCGCAAAGAACTCTTACATTTACCTGCCCCAGAAAGTCCATCTGCTACTAACAAACTAGTAACAATGCTATGTGCTATGAGATTTTAGCAAGAAAAATGTACTTCATCAGAGCCTTACCAACTGTAGACAGAAATATGCAACTACTACTGTTATTGGCTAAGGATTAAAATCAAAGCATTAGTACTTGTGGCCCTCTATTTTCCCTACACTTAGAGGGATGTACTCCAATTGCTCTCTGCCATTTTGCAGCCCATAAAGCAAAGAGGTACATTTTGTTTGTATTTTTAGCCTCACAGCAGGTGCAAGGAAAACATTAACAGCCCTGGACAGACGGCATTCAAAAAAAAAAACTTCCACATGTTGGCCTGTATTGTTTGGAGTCAGCTTCAAAGCTCTGGAGCTTCTCCCACACTTTGAAAGGCACACCTGTGGCTACATCAGGTGTCCTTAAAAAAAAAACTGTTTTCAAAATTGTATAGCTTTTCAAATGAAGACATCGGCGTATTTTTTTCCCCATAGTCTTAACTGTGGTGACCCTTCAAAGAAGCCTCTAGACATCAGTGTCACTCTCCCAGGAGAGAGCACAGGTGCAAGAAGTTGCTCACTCAGTTCTTGGGGAATCACCAAGGAATTGATTCTAGCCTCTTCCTGGAAGCCTGCTTCTGGAAACTGAATTAGTAGAGACAAACATATTGGCGACAATAAAGCGAAAGTGTTGGCGTGCTACTTGACGAGTCATGCTAACGGACCTCAACTAAGACACCCCAGGATTGTTATCTTGGCCAAGGAGGAGATTTTAAACTCAGTTATTTCTCTCATCCCAGTAACCTCAAAACTTTCATGAACCCCTACGAGCTCCCACTCTGAACAAAAAGAATGACTGGTATTCATAACAAATATAAATTGTGATCGGCTCCATAAAGGGAGAGAAGTGGGTGATGTGAGAGAGAAACACAGAGAACAGCGAGGGGTCGGGGAGTAAACTACTGAGGAGGGACAGAGAGCAAACAATGGAATTGCATGATACGAGCCCCTCTCGACTCTGAAGACACCACTTTCTCCTTCCAAGTCCTTTTCCAGGGAGCAGACGGGGGCGAGCAGGGAGAGCTTCCTGGCAGCAGAAGCGCGGTGTTATCTACGGTGACCTGGAACAGCACTTCTGCCCTGGCGAGAAGGAATGTGGACGGAGCTTCTAAACATCTGTCATTGCCTAGGATTAGACTCAAGAGCTAGCTAGAGTACAGTAAATTTACCAGCTAGCATTTTTCCTCTTGAAAATTAAAAACTTTGCCATAGACTGTAGTGTGGCTTGAAACGCTATGTCTGCATGGTAACTTAAAATGGAAAATTTAAACTTTGCACTCCAAAAGCTTACTTGGGTTTTTTTTTTCTTGCACTGTTTTGTGTAATGCAAAATCATGATTTTATTGCTATGACAGCATAGATCCTAACATTTATGTATCTTTATTTTCATACTGTATGGTAATTTTACTTTAAATTATTAAATAGGCTACTTCGTGTATTTCAAATGCAGTTGAGTTGGTTCTATTATTGAACTGTCTGTGCATTGTGTGTAGCAAGCATTTTTAATCTATTGCATACAAGTGGAAAGGGTATTAGAAGTCTAACTGTGCTATTATTTCAATAAAAACCTCTTGACACCTAAAAAAAAAAAAAAAAAAAGTAAGTACGTAAGTCAGTCCGTTCTCCTAAAATTTCAAGGAGTTCACTCAAGGTGTTCTGCTTTCTGGATTGTTTCCAAGAACAAGCTTCATAAATAAGGGAAAGAAGGCAGTAATAGACTTTTAGTGAGCCTCAGTCCTGGCCACAGGGTATACAGTTAGAAGCTTCCAAGCATCTTCTGAATGCTTAGGATTTGACCATATGCTGGATTTCCCTCACCCGAAAGAATCCACTCACACAAATCATTAATAAGGAAACGGAGTCTACTGAAGATCTCACCAAAAAGACAGTGGAGGGACACGTGTTAACATCACACAGCCCACAGCACACTCTATAAAGTCCTCATTAAAGGTCCTTTGATGTCCCAGCCCGTGCACCAGTTTGCATTCCCTAAACCACCACTGGGGCCCTCCTGTCCACAGGATCCACCCTCCTAGGGAGGTAGCGAGGCACCACGTTTTATGAGGTTACATGCTCTAGGGCAGGGGTCCGCACCCCCAGGCCACAGACGGGTACTGGTCCCCAGGCTGTTAGGAACCGGGCCGCACGGAGGGAGGTGGGCGGCGGGCGGCCTGAACCATCCCCTCCCCGCCCTGTCTGTGGAAAAATTGTCTTCCACGAAACCGGTGCCTGGTGCCAAAAAGGTTGGGGGCCACAGCTCTAGGGGACCTCACTTAGGACGCTCACCCCTGGTAGTTTATTTTTCTAAACACATTCAGTACTCTTTCAAACAGGAATTATGGTGCGTGAAACTGTCTGATTATACCCATAAAGGCAAGCAAGTAATCAAAAAGCAAAGAAAATCAAGCACGGTTGGGAAGCATCAGCAATAGATAAGCCCATTTGAAGAGTCAGGGTCACGGCTACAGTCAGCTGCAGCACGTTGGTTCCATGGACAATAGAGCCCAGTCAGTAACTGGGGGCACCCAGGGAGCTGGATTAAGGCCCCAGGAGAAAGGAGCCCCTCAACATCAGCAAGGGTCAAGGCCCAAGCTAAAAGGAACTTGGAACAGGGACCCAGTTTTGGAAGGGAAATATAGGCAGAAGCCCAGTCCCAAGGAATCGGAGAAGTTAGAGATGGTGTGACTCAAAGGATATATAGTTACCCAGAAGTCGTACACTGCTGTAAGGTCAAAGCACCAAAGCTTTCATTTCTGAGAGCCTTCCTGCACTGACTCAAAACTAGGACTTTCTAATCCATGGTTTTATATTATTTTTATAACTAATAACATTTATCATCCAGGTAATTCTCAGAAACGGTCAATCAGAATGACAAGGTTGAGGAATGTCTGTTTTCCACAAGAATGTAAATTATAACTTTTTAACCTCATGGTTTGTGCTCCATTACGAAGAGGCAGCATCAAGCCGCAGTGTCTCCGGTTATATGCCCAGGTTCGAAAGGACACATGCACCCCAATGTTCATTGCAGCACTATTTACAATAGTCAAGACATGGAAGCAACCTAAGTATCCATCAACAGATGAATGGGTAAAGAAGATGTGGTTGGTACACGTGTATACAAAGGAATATTATTCAGCCATTAACACAGATGAAATAATGCCATTTGCAGCAAGATGGATGGACCTAGATATTATCACACTAAGTGAAATAAGTCAGAAAGAGAAAGACAAATATCATACGATATCACTTGTATATGGAATCTAAAAAAAATGATACAGACTTAGAAAACAAACTTATGATTACCAAAGGGGAAAAAGGCAGGGGGAGGGATAAATTAGGAGTTTGGAATGAACATATACACACTACTATATTTAAAGTAGATAACCAACAAGGACCTACTATATAGTACAGGGAACTCTGCTCAATATTCTGTAATAACCTAAATGGGAAAAGAATTTGAAAACAATGGAACATTCTCTTGGATTGTTTTTCATCTCAACTTTCAATGTCTTTGGTCTAAGATGTTCTATTTTTTCTGATTCTACTTATTTCTCATGTCAGGAAACTAAAGGTGAACTAAACTCCCGCAGATGTTTGCTTAGTTTCATTTAATAGAATATTTCACCTTGGTTATTTCCTCCTAATTTTAATTCTTTCTTAGCAAAACGAGACTCAGGGCATATAATGAAATAATCGTGTATTCAATTTCAGAATGTCTTAAAAATTATTTTTTTGCAAACAACCTAAACTCCCAATAGGAGGAAAATAGGCTAGAAAAGTATATGTCAATATAAAGGACAAGAAAACAGCCATTAAAAGCAACCATTAAGCAGACAACAAAGGAAAGGCTGATGATAAACTGTTAAGTAAAAAAAATAAAATGCTAAATTCTCCTCAGGACATTCTAGAGGCTCAAACACAAAATCTCACCTTGGAGGAAATAGCTTATGCTCCAAACGAAGTTCAAGATTGGGCTAATCTATAGCTGCAGAAACCTGGTAATGTGTGTAGGAGTGGATTGTAAGGATGTCAGACCAAGAGGACAGAGCATAGCACAGGACTGGGATAAATGTATTAATGTGGGTCAAAGCACCAGAGATGCAGGGGTTCACATGTCCGCTACTACAACTGGAAATGGTTCTAACAGTCTGCTTGGCTGAAACTTGGACTCAGCAGTAGCCTAAATCTACTGCGATTGGGATTCTAGAACTTTCCTGGCATGATTTAGAGGAAGGAAGTCAAAGGGTTCTGGAGGTAGAAAGGTTACAGTGGGACATCGTACACAACCTGCACTCCTATCTGCATTCCTTCAACATTCCCCAAGAGGGCTCAGGAGACCCTTCCTCACTAAGGCATTGAGAATTACAGTAGTGAACAAGCACGGGGACCCTCACAAGCCTCTCTGGTGGCTGTCTCCTGGATGCCAGTGTGACAGCGGACGATGCCTCTGCAGAGATGCGCTCCCGGATTGCAGGTGAATCACGCGATCTGAGAACAGCAGAGGCCAAAGGCAGTACGTACCCTCCAGGGACAAGGTGGGCGCAATTAGAGTGACAGACAGCAGAAGCGACATGGCAGGTGAGAAGCTTTTGATCTGTACAGGTCTTTGATCCAATGTGGCTCACTGATTAGTGTTCCTAGGGACAGAATCAATGGGCAACCTACTAACAGAGATCTTGGTCCATATAAAAGGAAAAACTCCAGATCCCGTGATCAGAAACCTGACTTGATTCACTGCAATGGACAACGTTTACTTTAGTTTCCTACACTCAAACAATTTCACAAACCCTTGATTGAAGAGGAGACTAGGTCACCTGAAGGAAGGACCCTGCAACATGGTCACAGTTATATACTCCTCCAAGCCTCCTCCCAAAGGACATGTGACCCTAATAAATGGTGACTGTGCACTGGGAAAGGAGGATCTCTGGACTTCGGGGATTATAAGACGTGAGTTCAGAATAGGTGCTTATTTCTAAGGACCTAAAACCTCTCTGGGATCCACTAATCAAAGTGGGGGGAGGTTATTTATAAAAGTCAGTAGACAGGGGAAGTCTTAGCTCCAATCTACATCACAGTGGGCCCAGTAGGTCCAAGGACCATCCTCAGAGTTGTTTCTCCATTTCCTGAATGTATAATTAGAACAGCTCACTCAGCAACCGCAAGAATCCCCGTATTGGCTCCTGACCCCTGGAATGAGAGCTACTGTGGTCAGAAGAGCCCCTGAAATCTCCCCTCTCTGTTAGGATACAGAACCTAAAGCTGTACTCCATCCTGAGAGGAACGTGCAGAAACAAGGCCACGATCAGACTCAAAAGAAGGAGGAGTGATGCTCATTCTTGTCTAACAGAACTGGTTGGTCTGTCGGGAGAAGGAGAGATCTCGGAGGATGTTGATTATTGTAAATTTAAGCAGGTGCCGGCTTCTATCACAGCTGCTGCTCCAGATGCAGAAACTTAATCGGGAGCAAATCGAACAATTCATAGCTTACGTGGCAGATGTTTGGTTTTCTCTACACCACGGACCATAGGAAGCAATCTGCTTTCATTGGCAGAGCCAACAGAACACCTTCAAATGTTGCCAGAGGGTAGAAATATTGATGGTCCTGAGGCCCCACAAATATCATACTGGTCTACGATATTGACATTATGCAGATCGGCCCTGATGCACAAGAAATAGCAACTAAGATGCCTTAGTAAGAAAACAGACGCGAGCCAGAGGCTGAGAGATGAGCCCTGTGGTCTCAACGGAGCTGGGATGTCCCTTCCAACGTGTAAACAAGATGCTGCTCCTCTCACCTCTTACCAAGGAAAAAGACGTGATAATGCTTGGTGCGTCTTTTTTTATTTTAGAGGGAACATATTGCATTATATATGCCATTCTGACGCATCAGGCTTTGGGTTTTGAGTGGGGCCCAGAGGCCAAAATGGTACATGTAGCAGGCCCAGTCTCCAGAGCTAGGTGCTCTGTCATTTGGGCCTTATGACCCAGAATATCCGTGGCGCATGAGGTTTCTATGGAAACTTAACAATGCGGTATGAAGCCTCTGAGAAGCTTCAGTAGGGGAATCATAGAGCAGAGCCTTAAGGTTTAGGAGCAAAGCCTTGCCCTCATCCACAGACAATTATTCTCCTTTTGAGAAATGACTCCTGGCTTTCTACTGGGCCTGATAGGCACTGAATACTTAGCTATGGGATATCACAGGGTCATGGGACCTGAGTGTCCCATTACAAACTGGTGTTACCTGATACCCTGCATCATAATGTTAGGGGTGCTCGAGATCAGAGATGCACATTCCCAGGTAGAAATGGTACCATCAGGCTCAAGCAGGTTCAGAAGGCACAGGTAAACTGCACGAGCAGGTGTCTCAGACTCCCTGACATCTCTTCTCGTTCAGTCCACGTGTACAGTCTCGTGGGGAGTCACTTAGGACTCACTGACTGAGGAGGGAAAAGCCCCCACCCTCGTCTCAGATGGTCCTGCAGGAGACATGAAGTGGAAGTGGCCTGCTGCTTACTAACCCAGTCAGGAGTGCCCCTGAAAGGCAGCAGGAAGAACTCCAGTAAGAACTCTGCTGTTCTCTTTGGAGAGGGAACCAGAGGCACAGGTCTACGCTGATTCCTGGGGAGGGGCTGATGGTTTGGCAGGTGGTCAGGGACGTAGAGAGAACAGGATTGGAAAACTGGTGATTAGAGTGGTCTGGTGATAAAGAGGTATATGCAAGTTGCAGATGGTCACCTTCTTGCTGTGCCCTCACATGGCAGAGAGAGTTATCTCTGTGGCCTCTTCTTAGAAAGGCACTAATCTCATTCAGGAGGGCTCCACCCTCATAACCTGATTATCTCCCAAAGGCCTCAACTACCCATACCATCACATTGGGAATTAGATTTTTTTTAAATTTTTTAATCTTTTGGCCGTGTTGCACAGCATGTGGGATCTTAGTTCCCTGACCAGGGATTGAACCCTCACGCCCTGCATTGGAAGCACAGAGTCTTAACCACTGGACCTCCGGGGAAGTCCGAGAGGGGATTAGATTTTAAACATATGAATTTGGGGGGGAACACAAACATTCAGTCCATAATATGGACTATGCATGAACCCACTAACTTGGGCTTCTCTCCACCAAGGCCAATCTAGGTATTGCCACCACCTCATGTGTCAATTATGAAGACGAACTCTGGGCCTGCATTATGGCATCCTTGCCCTGGGAAGGCGAAGCAGCTGTCTGGTAGTGGTTGAAGATACTTGACCACTCCCACAAGGGGGAGGCACAAACTCATCCTCATTGAATGGACATGCATTTGCCTCCCTGCACAGAAATGTTTCTGCTGGTACAACTATCTGTGGATTCACAAAACACCGTATTCACCTTCATTTTACACAGTATTGCCTTGGTCTAAGGAACTTATTTTACAGCAAAATGAGTAAAACGATGGGCTCACGGTCATGATATTTACTTATCTTAACAAGTACCACATCCCTAGAATGGACAGGCCTGGCAGAATGTGGTGGCCCAGTGGAATGGTCTGCTGAAGGCTTGTTGGATGTCAGTTAAAAGACAACATCCTGAAAAACTGGGCTTCTACCTTAGAAGAAATAGTATGTATGTTGAATCTACAACTCATGTACTGATGCTTTTTTCCCTCATAATCAGAATACCTGAGTCCCAGAATCTATGGGTGAAAATGAGAGTAACTCTCTTTACTTACACTCAACAGTACCCTTGCAGAAAATTTCTGTTTTCCATCCTTGCCACTGTAAGCTTTGCTGGTTTGAAGTCATGGGTTCTCAGGAAAGGCATACTTCCCTCAGAGACAAATACAATGGTCCCATTATGACTATGTTGGGGAACTCCTGCCTCTGAACCAACAGCAAAAAGCAAACTCCTGAACCAGCTAGGGTTGCTTCCAGTAAGTGTGTCACTTCTACACAGCAGAGAAAAGAGGACATTTCTGGAACCCAGTGGTGCCAGTGGATTCTCTAAGATTCTCTTCATATTTCCCTGCCCAACAATAATAGTTAATGGAAAACTATGGCAACTAAACCAAGACAAGACCACTGAGGATTCAGATCCTTCAGTGTAAATGGACTCATTTACACTTTGGGTTATAATTCAATACTACCTTATATTTTGTAGCTCCAATTGTTCCATTCTGGCCGTAGGGAACCCTTCCAGATTGGCTCCTTTGTCCCTTTGACATACCCTCATCTTTTGGGGTTTTGATCACTTCCTTACTTTCTGGCACTACAAGATGCTCCAGGCTTATCTCATATTTTTCCTGACTTAGATCTAAAGTCAGCCATTCCTTCAAAGAATTCTGGTTCTTTTTATTGGAGAATAGTATGTAGAAATCAAGATCTGGGCACTGGGTGTGCTCATTGCTACTGGGGTTTCACTGCTTCTAGGCACTCTCAGTGGACAAACCCTAGTGATGTGTATGTATACTAACCCATGTGTATACACACATCTTAATCGTTTTAGTATCCATATGTCTGTTTACAAATATTTAGTGAACCTGAGTTCTTACTGATGTCTCCAATTCTTATCCAGTACAACAGAGTTTATTCTAGCCTTTTATCCCTTTGCATGTCTGTAGCTTTGGAAAAAAAGAAGGTTTAAACATTAACTACAGCTTTATAAACAAATGAAAACACAAATACTCTAGGAGCTTGTGCACATTTTCCCTTTCTTGTGCTTTGTGTGTGGTATATATTGACTGATTTTTCTTTTTCTCTCTTACTTTCCCCTTTATATTTCATAAGGATAGTTGGTAGTGGTTAACCATTGGTTTGTCACTTAGGTGACCAAATACTCCAGGGGGCCTTTAACTGAACTTGGGGAGTAATGAACATCACCCAGAGATGAATGCCATGACTGACTCCTAGAGAGAGCTGCTTTTGAGGCTTTATGTCTCCTTTTCGAGGGGAGAGTCAGAGCCTCATATATTTCATTTTATGTGAAATATAGTCGCACCTGATTGGGTGGAAGCATAAAGTTGTTACTACTGTCGTTTAGCAGTTGGGATGTGTGTAGAAAACTGTGTATATGAAGGCTGAGTACCAAAGAGGTGAACTCTAATGTTATGCTCTGATCTCTCAGCTCCAAATTCATACTTCTGTGCTCTGCTCTGTGAGGCTAGGACTGCAATTCTAGCCTCAGCAGACTTCCTGTTAGGTTCTGCCAACAGGGGGCGGTAGCGGGAGATGAGAAGGCTGTAGGAGGAAAAGGGCCATACTCCCTCCTGTGTGCTGTCTGTTCCTTCCAGCACCAGCAGTGGAAGCAGCAGATGCTTTGTTTCCAGCCTCTCTCTGAGTTTCTAGAACCAGCCTCCTGTGCCACCTCAGACCCTCGGAGATCTGAGTCCCAGCTCCCCAGAGACCCGCCCCCTCCAAGATGATCCTGTTTTCTGATCATCTCACCCCCTTCCCTTCCCTTCCCCACTCCCCTAAGGAGTGGTAGCTGTTCTCTACAACTACTGCCCCTGTGTTGCCTCAGTTTCCCCTTTTTGCTTTGTCAATTCTCCAACTCCTGTTTAGCCAATTCTCTATATTAAATTTTCTCTGTGAAAACAATTTAGTTCCTGCTTTCCTGCCTGGATCCTCACAGATATTGAACAAAATATATAAGCCTGAGGCTAAGAAACCACAAACCACAGGCAAGGTGAAAACAGTTGTTTCAATGTGCTGAGCTCATGGGTGCTTCTGTATCTTTCTCCAAATATTTCTAAATTCCTGGTATGATTTGGTTTCATAACTGTGCCCTTTCCAGAGGACAGCCTGTATCCTATGAACCAGGGCAAGCTACTCCTATGCGTAATGATGGGTAAGGAAACCAATTTATGTAACTCACTGGTAATCGCCAGATGGGAGGGGACAGAAGGCAAGTGCTTGGAGAAAAAGCAAATAGAATACTGACAGAGATGCTACCTAGCAGAGAAAAAATATTTTCTAGGAACAGGAAAACAACCCCAGAGTTCAAAAAGAGAACTTTGTTTTATTACATTAAAAGTTGTCTCTCTTTTTCTTTCCCCGCCATTTGGAAGGAGACGGGGTAACAAGTGAACTAGAGTAACTCCCAGGAGAAACAAGCTGTGTTTCTGGAAGCATTCTTCAAGGGAGGCTGACCATCTGGCCGGCCCTATCCTGTGAACTGGACTGCAAGCATTAGCACCCTCTGCTGGACAGGACTCTGGGGATGAGTGGACTGCACCCTGCATGTTAGGGACTGAATTGTTCCCGTCTCAAAATTCATATGCTGAAGTCCTAACCCCAGTACCTCAGAATATGATTTTATTTGTAGATGGGGCCTTGAAAGAGGTAATTAAGGTTAAATGAGGTTGTTAGGGTGGGCTCTCATCCAACCTGACCATTGTCCTTATAAGAAGAGATTAGGACACAGACACATACAGAGGGAAGACCATGTGAGGACACAGGGAGAAGACAGCTCTCTACAAGCCAAGGAGAGAGTCGTCGGGAGAAGCCTTGACACCTTGACCTTGGACTTCTTGTCTCCAGAACTGTGAGAAAATAGACATCTGTTGTGTAAGACACCGACCTGTGTGCTTTATTATGGTGGCCCTCAAACGAGTATACTGAGTCCTTGATTACCTTGGCCACAGCGCCTCTGCTTTGATCCCACTCCAGAAAAATGCATATTTTGTTTCTAGATAGGGCTGTGGTCCCAAACCCTTATCAAGTCGAGTATACTGAGTCCTTGATTACCTTGGCCACAGCGCCTCTGCTTTGATCCCACTCCAGAAAAAATGCATATTTTGTTTCTAGATAGGGCTGTGGTCCCAAACTCTTATCAAGTCTCCTTCACTGGTGAATTGGGCAGGGAATGGCAAGGGCTCATCACTGTCTCAAGGCCAAGATGCACCAGCCTTCTATCCAAGAATAAGGAACATCAGGCCATGCGGCGTAGTGGGAAGAGCCCCAGCTCTGGAGTCAGGTAGCTCTGGTTTCAAGCCCAATCACGACACTCATTGCATGAAAAAGCGAATCAATTCCTTACAGATTCCTTCTCTGGAGAATAAGGATAAAGATTTTTACCCCATTGTTATGGACTCAATGTTTGTGTACTCCAAATTCATATGTTGAAGCCATAACTTCCAGTGTGGCTGTATTTGGAGATGGGGCCACTAAAGAAGTAATTAAGGTGGGGCCCTGATCCACTGAATTAGCATCCTTGTAAGAAGAGACACCAGAGAACACTCTCTCTCCCTGTGCACACACGCTGAGAAAGGGCCATGTGAAGACGTAGCAAGAAGGCAGCCATCTAAAAGCCGGGAAGAGAACTCTCACCAGAAACCGAACTAGGCAGATCTTGACCTTGGACTTATAGCCTCCTGAACTGCAAGAAGATAAATTTCTGTTTTTAAGTCACCCAGGCTATGACACTTTGTTATGGCAGCTGAGTTATCTAATACACCCACAGAGATGCTTTAGGGGATAAAATAAAAGAACACCTAACCAGCTCCCAGTGTTCAATAAATACTGGCAGTGATCATTAAAAATCTGAGACCAGTGGATAGAAATGAAAGGTGAGCACCCAACATGGAAGGGGATGCCTTGGCAGGTATAACAGCCACCACGAAGAAATTCAAGCATAGGCCAGAGTCCCTTTGGGGAGTGTTGTCACAGAGATAATTCAAGCATCAAAAAGTAGTTGAAGAACATGTCTTTTCAGGTCCTTTCCAATCCCAAGAGTTTTGGAAAGTTTGCAGTAGGATTTTAAAGTCCCTGAAAGCTGCCTTAGTATTCACTTTCTCTGGGTAATATATTCCCAAACCTATAAAGTGATGGTAAATGCCATAAAAAATAATCAGGGGCTTCCCTGGTGGTGCAGTGGTTGAGAGTCCGCCTGCCGACGCAGGGGACACGGGTTCGCGCCCCGGTCCGGGAGGATCCCACATGCCGCGGAGCGGCTGGGCCCGTGAGCCGTGGCCGCTGAGCCTGCGCGTCCAGAGCCTGTGCTCCGCAACGGGAGAGGCCA
>NC_041222.1:96873930-96875138 GCF_002837175.3 Physeter macrocephalus | reverse complement strand
CCTGCGCGCCCAGAGCCTGTGCTCCGCAACGGGAGAGGCCACAGCAGTGAGAGGCCCGCGTACCGCAAAAAAAAAAAAAAAAAAAAATCAGAAAAAGTGCCCCTGTTGAGCTGTCCTCTTTTGTGTGTGTGCGCATGTACATGGTATGTGCCATGTGTATATGTGTGTGTGTGCTTGTAGTATTGAAAATTCCTTCTTTCGTGCTTCTCTAACATCAGTGTAGCAGCTTTTTCACAGACAACCTGCTGGGTGACAATATAGTCATGTACACACACGCAGAGAGGAAAAAGCCACCAGAACAGTTCATCTGTGGCTTCTTCAACTATGTGCAACACGGCAGGGCAGCCCTAACAAATCCCTCCCTGTCTGGCTTATCAAGGAAACTTCTTCCCCACCTGAGTCACTGCATGGGCATTAAGAGCTGATTTTATTAATTGGCAACTCAGGGGTCTTAGTCAAAGGACCCACTCTTGGCTCCAAATGTGTCCCAACATTTTCCTCCTGAAGAGAGACCACTCCCTGGTCTGCCAGCATCACGTCACACCGGCCTCGTGTGTGTCTGTGAGGCGTCCAGCTTGGGCTCTGGTCCTGGGATCCCCCTCAAAGGACCCCAGAATTATCACAATGACTCAGACAACTCTGCCCTTCTCCACTGGTTTCCTCTCCTTGAGAAAAGCCACAAACAGGACACTACAATGAGCAGAACTCCATCTGTTTTAGTATTTGGAAGTAACAATCCCTTTGTCTGTGCTTTGAACACCTTTGAGTTTTGTGGCACAGACCCAACGTGTTAAAACCACAAAAGACGCTGAGAACCGTGAATTCGGGGATTGTGCTGGCAGCGCCCTCTGGTGGACAAAGAGAATGCTGCCTCTTGGTCTCCGCAAAACTACTAAAAAAATTGTATTAAACTGTGTAAAATCCATCTGATAAAGTTAATAAAGTCAAGCATATTTTCCTGTTTTCCAAAATTAACTGGTAAGTTTATTTAATGTTATTCAAGTAGCACAGTGGCTAGGAGTGTAGGATTTAAAGATAGCCAGCTTGTGGGACTTCCTTAGTGGTGCAGCGGTTAAGAATCCACCTGACGGGGCTTCCCTGGTGGCGCAGTGGTTGAGAGTCCGCCTGCCGATGCAGGGTACACGGGTTCGCGCCCCGGTCCGGGAAGATCCCACATGCCGCGGAGCGGCTGGGCCCGTGAGCCATGG
>NC_041222.1:96857044-96873864 GCF_002837175.3 Physeter macrocephalus | reverse complement strand
TGGGAGAGGCCACAACAGTGAGAGGCCCGCGTACCGCAAAAAAAAAAAAAAAAAAAAGAATCTGCCTGACAGTGCAGGGGACACGGGTTCGAGCCCTGGTCCGGGAAGATCCCACATGCCGCGGAGCAACTAAGCCCGTGTTCCATAACTACTGAGCCGGCACTCTAGAGCCCGCGAGCCACAGCTACTGCTCCCATGTGCCACAACTACTGAAGCCCACAGTCTAGAGCCCATGCTCCGCAGCAGGAGAAGCCACCGCAATGAGAAGCCCACGCACAGCAACGAAGACCCAACGCAGCCAAAATAAATTAATCAATAAAAATTAAAAAAAAAAAAAGACAGCCAGCTTGGGTTTGACTCCCAGCAAAGCTATTTTGTACCTGTATAAACTTTGGCAAATTATTTTAACTCTTTATGCTTCAGTTTCCTACTCCACAAAATATCTCATACTGTGTTGTAATAATTAAATGGGTAAATACGTGCAAAGTGCTTACAACAGTGCCTAGCACCAAATAAATGCTAATTTTTAGTCTTAAAAGATGCTGAGAAATCAGGTGTCTAATTCAAAGTTACCTTTTCTCCAGAAATATTTTATTAACCAAGGGCCCTGCTTTGATCAGTGCCATAATCAAGATTCCTACCTCTGAAACTGACACGATCTTTGTATCCACCCTTCAGCAGGTGTTTCCTGCCCTCACTGCAGGCTCTTAGCCCCTGTACTGATCAGGACTAGTCTAGCTGGGTCACACCACTATCCCATGACTGTGACAAATACAGTATGATGTCACTTATATGTGGAATCTAAAAAAGCCAAACTCAAAGAAACAGAATAGATTGGCGGTCCCAGGAGCAGGAGGGGTGGGGGAAATGGGGACATGTTGGTCAAAGGGTATAAACTTTCAGTTATAAGGTTAACAAGCTCTGGGGATCCTGTGTACGCATGGTGATTATAGCTAATAATACTTTATTATATACTTGCAAGTGGCTAAGAGAGTAAATCTTAAATGTTCTCACCCCAAAAGAGAAATGGTCATTATGTGACATGATGAAGGTGTGAGCTAATGGTAGCACCAAAATGGTAATCATTTTGCAATAGAGAAATGTATCAAATGTACACCTTAAACTTACACAATGTTGCATGTCAATTACATCTCAATAAACCTGGGGAAATTTTTTTTAAATAAATGTCTGGGCATGTCCTTTGTTCATTTATCTGTAGGGTCTTGTGTTCTGCTTATCTGTTTTTCTGAGTACTTCATCTATGGAGCTACTGATGTCACTCTATTAGTATCAAATATTGTTTGCATTATATTGTGTTCATTTTTGCTAAATCTTACGTTTGTTTCTAGATAATCAGGTCTTTGTTTTTAAATAGAAACCTATCTCAATGGAAAAAATAATAAAAATTAAAAATGAGCCCACAGAAGGATTATGGGTGAGGCTATTGGCACATAACGGCGTTCTTTTTTTTTTTTTTAATAGACTTATTCATTTATTTATTTATTTATTTATTTTTGGCTGCGTTGGGTCTTCGTTGCTGTATGCAGGTTTTCTCTAGTTGCGGCGAGCAGGGGCTACTCTTCATTGCGTGCACAGGCTTCTCATTGCTGTGGCTTCTCTTGTTGTGGAGCACGGGCTCTAGGTGCATGGGCTCAGTAGTTGTGGCGCAGGGACTTAGTTGCTCTGCAGCACGTGGGATCTTCCCGGACCAGGACTCGAACCCGTGTCACCTGCATTGGCAGGCAGATTCTTAACCACTGAGCCACCAGGGAAGTCCCATAATGGTGTTCTTGAATCAGACAGATCAGAAGCCCACTAAGTTTTTCCAGGGGTTATACATCCAAATGAACAACCAGTATAGACTAAAAGGGATTGCGATAACTTCAGGCCCTATTTGAGACCCAGTCTATGCACCTCCACAGACAACTGGCCTCCGGGGCCTCAGCCACTTGCCTTTCTCCCTACACAAAGCAAGCCCAGCAAAGGTTCACAGCAGTCCTCTGCTCATACAATCTGGCTGCTGCCCCATTACTTCATCTTCTTTTCTCATACAATATTTACTGGGATATAATTCACATACCACAAAATTCACCCATTTAAAGTGTTCCACTCAGTGGTCTTTAGTATATTCAAAAACTTGGGCAACTGTTACCACTAATTCTAGTACATTTTCATCACCCCAGAAAGAAACCTTGTACCCCTCCCCCGCACCCCCAAGCCCCCGATGGTACTAATCTACATTCTGTCTCTAGGAGTTTGCCTATCCTGGACATTTCATATAGGTGAAACAACATAATAGCTGGCCCTTTTGTCTGGTTTCTTTCACCTACTATAATGTTTTTATTGTTCATCCATGCTGTAACATGTTTCAGTACTTTATTCTTTCTATGTCTGAATAATATTCCATTGTATGGCTATACTACATTTTCTTATCCATTCATCAGTTGATGGGCATTTGGGTTATTTCAACTTTGTGGCTATTATGAATGAATAATGTTCATTCGTGTATGAATTTTTGTGTGGACCTATGCTTTCGGTTCTCTTGGAGAACACCTAGGAGTAGAATTGCTGGGCCATAGGGTGTCTTTATGTTTGACTTTTTGAGAAATGCCCAAGCTGTTTTCCATGGCAGCTACAACATTTTACCTTTCCACCAGCAGCGTATGAGGGGTCCAGTTTTTCTACATCCTCACCAACACTTTTTGTTTATAGTCATCCTAGCAGGTGTGAAGTGGTATCTTGTATTTTTCATTTGCCTTTCCCCAATGGCAAATGATAACAAGCCTCTTGTCATGTGCTTATTGACCATTTCTGAATATTTTTTGGAGAAATTTGCATTCAAATCATTTGCCCATTTTTACACATATCCAGAGAAGCTATGATTCAAAAGGATACATGCATCCCAATGTTCATTGCAGCGCTGTTTACAATAGCCAAGACATGAAAACAACCTAAATGTCCATCAACAGATGAATGGATAAAAAAGATGTGGTACATATATACAATGGAATATTACGCAGCCACTAAAAAGAACGAAATAATGCCATTTGCAGCAACATGGATGGACCTGGAGATTATCATTCTAAGTGAAGTAAGTCAGAGAGAGAAAGACAAATATCATATGATATTGCTTATATACAGAATCTTTAAAAAAATGATACAAATGAATTTATTTACAAACAGAAACAGACTCACAGACTTAGAAAACAAACTTATGGCTACCAAAGGGGAAAGGTTGGGGGGGATAAATTGGGAGTTTGGGACTGACATATACACACTACTATATTTAAAATAGATAACCAAAAAGGACCTACTGTACAGCACAGGGAACTCTGCTCAATATACTGTAACAACATAAATGGGAAAAGAATTAGAAAAAGAATAGATACGTGTATACATATAACATATGTATAAGCATCACTCTGCTGTACACCTGAAACTAACACAACATTCTTAATCAACTATACTCCAGTATAAAATTAAAATTTTTAAAAGACATTAAAAAAAAATCTGTTGCCCATTTTTAAACTGGGTTTTCTTTTCATTATTGAATTTTAATATTTCTTTGTATATTCTAGATACTAGTCTTTTATCAGAGATGATGTGCAAATATTTTATTCTATTCTCACCTCTGCTTTATCTTCTAACCCTACTGATGACCACAGTCTTTCCCAGGTGTGAGGACCAGGGTTCATCACAGCTTTGTTGTTTTTATCACAGCAGTATTCAAAAACACCAGCGCCCAGTTCAGCCAGCTGGAGCCAGGGAAACTCTGGCTTCCCCAGTGGCCACTCAGTAGGATCAGATAACACAGCCCAGAAACATGAGGGAGTTAGTGCCCCAAGAGTTGGGCGCTGGTGAGTGAGGGACAGAAGATCGGAAGAGTCAGCAGACAATCGCCCATCCTTCCTCCACAGGATGGACGATTCTGAGACACAGTAGTTTTGATGTGATCGAGCAACCTCCCGCATTTTCTTGTGAAGTTGTGACCAGCCAGGGACCCGTAGGCTGAGACAGGGGCCCCACCTATCTACAAGACCAAAAAAGCTGGTCAGCCCTCAAAAAGGGCACATTCTCCAAAGCTCACTTTCTATGTGACCAAGGAAGATCATGGAAAAGGAAGAGCATCACAGAGGCTGGAGTAAGGGACCATGGGAGTAGCACCAGGGACTAGTCAATGCCGTTGACTAGAACACCACGCACTGGTTATCCATCCCCAAGGGGAGAACTCCAAACACTGCTTCCCACTGCATCTCGGTATCAAAAAACACAACATACTCAAGCACTGAATGGAACAATGCTTTACTTACATGGAGAACAGTCAGAGCAAGTTCAGCTCCAATCATGTACGATGGTCCCTCATGACTAGCGGGTTCCCCCAGCAGCCAACAAAGGGCAGATGGCTTATGTGCACCCCTCTCATGCCACAGCCCCTCCCCCAGGGAGTTTGAAAGACTGAAAGCTGGGGTCTTACCTGAAGGCCATTGGTGCACACACTTAAGTAAAACAAAGGAATATTCACTGAGCATGAAACAGGAGAAGACATTCCCACACAAGGCATAAGCCCTGCACAGGTTATGTGGGCTTCCTCTTGGTAGGAAGTGTTCCAGGCCCAACACCCATCCTTCTACAGCTGAGTGGAGGTTGAAAGACCAAATGCACGAGACTCTCTTTCCCAATAAATCGTGGGTCCTGCTGTCACTAGTCTCTAGGTTGCTTCCCTATCCTGTGTATCTGCTCAGCTATTTCTTCACGTGTCTAACGGAGTCTCTGTTTCATAACATTTCTTTGAGATGCACAGAGTGCTTCTGAGGTCCAAGAGTTTGGGAGTTCCTCAAAAAGTTAAACATAAGGAAATCCCACCCAAATATGATTTAAGAACACCTCAGGATAATAGCTGTGCCTCAGGTACAGAGGAAAATCACTCCGAACTGGAGACGATCAGAAATTTCAGGGCGACTCTTCCTCAGGAAGATGAAATTGATAGAATACCTGATGAGTCTGAATATCATGAGAGAAGATTTAGACAATTGTGGCTTAGGGGTTATATTTGTGGTAAGCTCATGAAAAAAAAATAATACCGCTTAAACCATCATTACATTGGGAAAACATAGTTTTATCCTCACATTCCATGGAGCTTAAAACTAAAAAGAAAAAGCAAAAAGCAATAAAGCCATGTTCTTTAGAGTTATTGAGATAAATCCCAAAATTATCAGCTAAAAGGAATAAAAAGAATTGCTTCTGGGAGAGGGACCAAGGGGCTACTGCTACTTTTTCTAACAAACCTGGTAGAATGCGGTACCTTTTAAAGTCCAAAACAACAACATGCCTAACTTGACACCAATAAAAGCTGAAAAAACTAAATTTTTTTAAAAGGCATAGGAATCTAGAGGCCTGAGCTGCATAGGACTCTCCTCCCGGCACGGAATGCAAGGCTGAGTTTTCTGTTGGTGGTGGTTTTGGCCGCATTGGGTCTTTGTTGCTGCACGCGGGCTTCCTCTAGTTGCGGGAGCTGGGGCTACTCTTCGTTGCTGTGCGCGGGCTTCTCACTGCGGTGGCTTCTCTTGTTGCAGAGCACGGGCTCTAGGTGCACGGGCTTCAACAGTTGTGGCTCGCGGGCTCAGTAGTTGTGGCTCGCGGGCTCCAGAGCGCAGGCGCAGTAGTTGTGCCGCACGGGCTTTGTTGCTCCGTGGCCTGTGGAATCTTCCCCAACCAGGGCTCGAACCTGTGTCCCCTGCATTGCTGACGGATTCTGAACTACTGCGCCACCAGGGATGTCCCAAGGCTGAGTTTGAGAAAGGTGAGAGTGTATTTCTTGTTGGTGAAGAGGATAATACATTTTGCTAGTTAATCAAAATCAGCTGTTATAGCACCTTGCTCTTCTCCTCCCTCACAAATATGCCACTAGACCAGCAAAGACCTGTGAGGACCACACTCTACACAAGGACCCTGAGAAGCAAGGACCAGAGCCAGGTAGTGTGTTCTGTCTCATAGCTCTGGGGGGAGGTCATTTTAAATAATCCCAGAGAAAGAGCTCTGATGGTTTTATTTTTATTATTTTTCAATTCAATTACTTTTATTGGAATTAAAATTAAATTTTGAATATAATTGGTTTAGCTATTGAGTCAGGTGGGTCAAACAAGTAGTTTTTTATTTTTACAAAGACAGTCATACTTCGTCTCAGGCAGCTCACGCAGCATTTTTTACAGATCACATTGTTTATAATCCCCTTCAAAGAGTGCTCTAAATGTGCAACTAAGACTCCTGCTGATAGACAGTAAACATCTAAGTCATGAGCCTTAGGATCTGCTTTCTTGTAACACTGACTTTCCATCCTTTGCAAACTATTCTAACTCTGTAGGAAAAATGGGGAGCCCTGTGGCATTGTGCCTATTAGCTCAAGAAGCTCTGATGGTTTTAAAATCTCAAGGAGGAGGTTGGCTAGAAGATGTCTTGAAGCTGCCAAAGGAAGAGGAAATCGAAGGCCATTTCATCTGGGGGTGGTGTCTTGGTCATGTGTCACCTTGGCTGGGCTAAGTCACATTTCCCAGAACTGCCTTTCTTTTGTGTTTCCGGTTAGAGTGGTCCCAGGGCAGAGGGGAAACAGCAGCCATGGTGCAGCTCGCACACTTTGCTGAGGATCTGCTGACTCATCTCACTGGCGTGAAGCAGCTGCTGGACCTGGACCAGCTCTTCCTTCCCCGGGAGCCTCCCTCCACCTCTCCGACTCCTGGGCCAGGCGTGTGTGTTTAGCTGCATTTAAAAAGTCTCCACCTTCTGCAGGACACTCATACCACAAGGTCAGAGGCAACAAGAACTGACACGGTTGCAGTCCGTCCTCAGGGGTTCCAGCCATGTTTGCACCTTCCAGGCTGCCCCTGACATTCATCTTCCCTTCCCGACTCCCTGTCCCGTGGACTTAAAGCTCCAGCATCAAGCGCGGAGACCACAGCCTTAGAGAGACTGCCTAACCAGCTCCCACGATTGTGGAGGCCGTCTCTGTAACAATCCCTTGACCCTTTATCCTGTTGCATATTTAGATCCCTTTTCCTATGGGTTCTGCTTCTCTGGTTGAAGCCGGAATAATACACTTGGGATTTTTAGATGAATTTTATCTCCTTCCAGGGATGGGAATGGGGCAGACTGTGTGTGGAGGCTGGCTTGGAAGAGTTAGAGCAGCAATGTTGCATGCTGCATGTGCGGGGCCGGAAAAGCCCGAAGCAAGAGGTGACTGAGATACCAGAGATGTCGCAACCACGCTTTTAATGGGTGAAGGAGGGAGGTGAGGCACGGAGCCAGTGTCAGTCACATGCAAAACACGTTAGCAGGAGCCATGATCGTTGATGGCAGACAAGCGTCATACCTGTGCTACAAAAGCCACAGTGGCCAAGGCGCTCGGGGTTGAGTAGAGCAGAGAAGAAATTGGCTTGAGAAGCCAGGGACCCCTTCCCCCTGGACCCCCATCCAGACACACGCCTGATCAGGGTGTGTTTGCATCAGCTCATCTGCATGTTGTGTCAGTCAATACCCAGAGAGAGAAACAGAAATCGCCCTGCATAGTTAGAGGAGAATGGAATTTAACGCAATGTATTGCTTACAAGTGTGTTGGCATCACTGCAGACGTAACATACGAGGGGTTGGGGGTTACCCAGAGATCAGGAAGCTGCTCCCGGAGCTGCAGCTGCACTTGCGGCTTCCTGAGCCGGAAACAGGAAGCTCTTGTTTTCCGGTTTCCTGCTAGGGCTTCCACTGACAGCCCTTACCTGGGAAGCAGCTAGCAACAGGGACTGGGGAAGGCGTTCTGGGGGCAGCTGTGGAGCTGAGTGCTAACAGCACATGATATGCATGGAGCACTTTAATTTTTCCAATTTGGCTACAAGGAATGGGGAAGACGTCTTTATGAACCGCCATCTTGGAGAGAAATGTGGACAAGAGGAGATGGCACGAAATCCGTCTCACCCAGTCCCTTGGACCAACTATGATCCACCCTGGAGCAAAGGCAGAGGCATCCGCAGCTTCAGGAGCTGTTTTTTTTTTTGAAAGAAAGCGGGAGGGCCCGAGGGACAGGGCATGACGAATCTGCAGGGGTGGGGTTTGCTGGACTGCACCCAAGGGTTGAAATTCCCAGGAACATGAGATGAGCATGCAAACAGCTTGCTCAGCTGTAAGGATTCAGGTACAAAGAGGGTGGTGAGGAAGATGGAACACTGCTTTGCAGGCCGAGGGAGTTTGTGAAGCGCTGAGGAGCCCCGTGCTAGTTGCCTGGGCTCCCATAACAAAGCACGGCGGGCTGGGCAGCTTAAGCAACAGACCTATGTTGTCTCACAGCTCTGGAGGCTGGAAGTCCAAGATCTAGGCGTTGGCAGTCTTGGTTTTCCCTGAGGCCGCTCTCCTTGGCTTGTAGATGGTTGTCTTCTCCCTGTGTCCTCACATGGTCTTCCCTCTATGTGTCTGTGTCCTCTTCTCCTCTTCTTATAAGAACAGCAGTCATACTGGGTTGTAAGGCCCATCCTAATGACCTCATTTAACTTAATTACCTCTTTGAAGACCTCCTCTCCAAATATAGCCACATCTGAGGCCCTGGGGGTTAGAACTTCAACTTATGAATGGGGGGTGGGAAATACACATTTCATCCTATAACAATTCCAGAAGTCTGCAGAGTCAAGAGCCAAAGAATTCTCAGTAATCTCTCTAGCTCTGAGCAACCACTCTTCCCTATCAGAGAGGCCTCATGCAACTTCTCAACATAAGAAGACATATATAAACACATTAAAGTTAAAAGGACACATATGCTTCTTCAACAGGTGACAGGGCTTCTGGTCACTGTCAGCTAATTTATAATACTGGACGACTACAGTCAGGGTCCAAGCCAGTGTTTCTTAAACGTTCATATGCACACAGATCTCCCGGGAGCTTGTTTACATGCAGATTCTGACGCAGTGGGTTGGGGGTGTGGGGGAATGTGGCCTGAGATTCTGCATTTCTGTACACTCCTAAGGCCTACCCATATTCCTGGTCTGCAAACCATACTTTAGGTAGCAAGGTAGTGATTCTCAACCTTGACCATGTCAGAATCTGGGGAGCTTTTAAAACTTCCAGGCTATACCTTCAAACCAATTAAATCAGAATGCTGATTTCCAGGGCCCAGGCATCCGAATTTGTGTAGCTTCCCAGGTGATTCCAAGGTCCAGCCAAGATGGAGAACCACTTCTGTTGTTGAACTCCCACTATCCAAAGTGTGATGGAATTGGGGAAAAGACAATTCCTCCACCTGGACCCGCACCATGTCGCCCCTACCGGCATCTTTGACACCAGGTGGCACTCAGGGTGGCAGCCAGTGACACTGCATTCGTGTGGCAGTGCCAGAAACAAAGGCATGGGACCTCTGCCAGAGACAGAGAGGATGTGGGGAAACACAGGGGACTCCCCGAAATAACTGGGGGAGAATTTAAGGAAGCTTAAGTTTCAGTCAGACCAGCAGGTGGGAGATACGAAGTTAGAAAAGTCTGGTGTCCGTTTTAAAGTGACCACTTTCACACCACAAGTCTGGTGAAATGCAGGTATGAAATTCAGCTTACAGAGGTTCAGAGACCACAGCAATCAACGAGGCGAGTGGAGCTATCATCAGAGGCAAAAAACAGCCTAAAAACCTGCACAGCATCAGGAGACGGGAAACTGGCCACCAGGCACAGGCCTGCCTGTTACTCTGCAAAGTGACTTAAAGGTATGGAGCAAGGCAGCCTGGTCTGGACTCATGCAAACGCTGGCCCGACTGCACACAGCTATCGTCCTGTGTCTAGGGAAAGCATTTCTTTTTCTTAGTGCATTTGGGCAAATGTACAGGACATCTGAACGCTCCCCACATGCATGTACTTTCAGAATAAAGAACGGATCATGAAGGTTAGGTCTGTGTCAAGCCAAAGCCACCTGCAAAGCAAAGTGTACAGGGAAGTCAGCGAGGAGACCGGTCTCCATGGGCCGAAAGCAGCAGACACAGAGGCGCGTGATCACTGAGAGCAGGAGGGTAGCCAAGTTCACGTGAAGCCCAGCGGCATCTCATTTCCTCGCCTCAAAGTCCCATGAGAATAGGAGCTTTAAACTCGGCCTCCTTAGAGAGAGGGATTCCCAGGACTAGTGTAGCTGCTGGCCCGGAGTGCGGTGCTAGTGAATTTCTCCTCCCTCCAGGTTCATGGTTCAATTACCAAATACACAGAGCAGACCCTAAGAAAGAGGCAACAGGAATTGATTTGACCATGAAGAAGAGCGTTTTGACGTTGGGTGATGACACAGAACTACCTTGACATTGATAACTGGGAACTATAGGCACCTGGGCCTGTGCTGTACCTGCTGTCTCTGAGACGGTGAGACCCTTGCTTAGTGGAATGCTCTGTTCCCATCAACCTCTCTCAGGTTCACTCACTTTGGGTCAGTGTCAAGTTGTCCAGTCCTGACTGAGAGGAGTTTAAACACCATCGTTTCTTCTGTTGCTGGTAAAGATATAGCCAGGGGCCTCTGTTCTAGTCAACATACAGTTTACACCTTTTACGTAAAGAATTAGCTTCCTGAAAAAGGGAAACCCTAAGTCAGATAACACAGAGGGAGCCCATCTTTTCTTGGAATGGATGTCAAGGGGCTCTATTACTTTAAGGAGGCCTCTTCAATACATCAAGCATTTAATAATCCCCCAGTCTTTACGTACAAAGCAAATCACATTCCCTTAATTGTGTGCATTTATAACCTAGTTATGGCTCTAAGCACAGACAGTTTTATGGGCAAGTCTTTTTGAACTTTCAAAACACAGACAATTCTTATGCTATGTAAACTGTTCTGTAGCACAGAAACAAAAGGAAACAATCCCAATTAGTTGAAGAAGATATCATAGCCCTAAAGCCAAAATCTGACCAAATTAGCATATACATAAAAAATAGACCAATCTCAATTACAAAAATGTACCCCAAAAGTCTACATAAAATTCTAACAAATCGATATCAGTTTTCTGATAAAAAATAATATGCCTGAGTTAATTTGATTTGTCACTTTAATAGATCAAAAAGGAAAAATCACATAATCATCACAATAGTATTTGTTAGTTTGGCATCTATTCTTTAAAAAAAAGAGGATTCTTTCTAAAATAGATTTAAAAAATACTTTCCTAACATGATAAAGAATAACTATGTGAATACAATAGCCGTATTTGGTATTTCTTAAAATATGTTCTAAATAATTTTAGTACTGAGAGATTTTATCAGTAAGTGTAGAAATGGTGCTGTGGTCAAATAAACTTGAGAAATGACTAACCAAATTAAACAGTCTTTTATGTGCTTATGTGTATTCTAACTGTCCAAATGTTTCATACCCCTTTGACCCTGTAGGACATTGTTTGCACAGAGCATCTCATCAGACTAGTATTTTATAGGAAGTCACTTTGGAAAATGTTATAGTGATGGTCTCTCAATAATGTGGAAAACAAAATAAGAATGTTACTGGCTCCACTTTAATGTTGTTCTACAATTTCAGATCAAATTGTTCTCAGCTAACATACTGGGATGAGTTAATGTAAGAAGTAGACAGATAATCACTGTGGGCATTAGGAGATTTGAATGATTCTATCAGTCAACTTGACCTACTGACATTTAGAGAACACTTCATCCCCCAACAGCAGAAAATCCATTCATCTCATGTGTGCTTGGAACATTTTCCAAGATGGACCACATTTAGGGCCATAAAACAATTCTCAATAAATTTAAAGTTATTTAAGTCATATAAAAATATGTTCTTTAACTGCAATTAAGTTAACATAGAAATGAATAACAGAAAGATCTCCAGGTAATCTCCAAATATTTAGAAACTCACATATGTCTCAATAACTCATGGGTAAAAGAAGAAAGTAAAACAGCAACTAGGGTAACATTTATGGCACTAAATGCCTATATTAGAAAAGAAGAAATAGTTCAGATTCACTGTGGGAAACAAGAAAAAGAAGGCCAAATTAAAACCAAGCAAATAAAAGAAAGGCAATTATATGGGACTTCCCTCGTGGCGCAGCGGTTAAGAATCCGCTTGCCAATGCAGGGAACACGGGTTCGAGCCCTGGTCCGGGAAGATCTCACATGCGCAGAGCAACTAAGCCCATGTGCCACAACTACTAAAGCCCGAATGCCTAGAGCCCGTGCTCTGCAACAAGGGAAGCCACCTCAATGAGAAGCCTGTGCACGGCAATGAAGAGTAGCCCCTGCTCACCACAACTAGGGAAAGCCCACGCCCAGCAACGAAGACCCAGCGCAGCCAATAATTAATTAATTAATTTAAAATTAATTAATTTTTTAAAAATAAAAAAAATAATAAGGCACGAAAAATAAAGGCACCAAGATTAGAAAGAAAGAAGTAAAATTGTTTTCATTTGCAGACTACCTGATTGTCTAGGTAGAAAATCAAATAGGACCTACAAAAAGCTACTGGGACATATAAGCAAGATTATCAAGATTGCAAGATTGATATACAAAGATGACTGTATTTCTAAACGCTAACAACGAAAAATTGGAACTTAGAAACTATGAAACAATCCCATATAAAATAACATCAAAAATACAAAGTACTTAGGGATAAATCTGGCAAACATGAAAGATCTGTACACTAAAAATCTACATGCTCTTCCCTTAAAGAAGTGGAGCATAACTCTCCACTCCTTAAGTGAGAAATGTGCATACAGTAAGGCCCTTCCATACTAACGAGTTCCGTTCCGAGAGCGTGTTTGTAAGTCTAATTTGTTCATAAGTCCAACAAAGTTAGCACAGGTACTCAACTAACACAATCAGCTATATAGTACTGTACTGTGATAGGTTTATAATACTTTTCACACAAATAATATATAAAAAGAAACAAAAAATAAAGAAAACGTTTTTAATCTTACAGTACAGTACCTTGAAAAGTACAGTAGTACAGAACAACAGCTGGCATCCAGGCGCTGGCATCGAGCGAACAGGCAAGAAGAGTTACTGACTGGAGGAGGAAGAGCAGGTGGGAGGTGGTAGAGCTGAAGGATCATCAGCGATAGGAGACGGAGGGCAAGCTGCAATGTCACTCACGCCTGACGTTGATGGTGCAGGTTCTGGTTCCTCGTTGGATTTAATTCTATCTACCCTCTTGAAAAAACAATCCAGTTTTTTCAAACGATCCAGTTTTGCATCTTTGAAAGTTCGCAACTTGAAGGTTCGTATGTAGGGAACTTACTGTAATGACTGCCTTCCAAAGGGGACAGTAAGTAATGAAGGAAAAAAAGGGTAACTTCACAAAAGAGAAACCTGAAAAGCACTGCCTCAATCAGGAGACCAAGATTTACATCAATCGTAATAAGTTATGTCGATAGTATATACCCTTGATATGATGTGACAAGAGACAATATGACACTTTACCTTTGTGGTCATCCTCCAAAAACCAATAACCCCAGTCTAATCATGAGCAAAACATCAGACAAATCCCCATGGAGGGACATTCTACAAAACGCCTGACCAGTACTCCTCAAAACTATCAAGATCATCAAACACAAGGGAAATCTGAGAAACTGCACAGCCAAGAGGAGCCTAAGGAGACATGACGACTAATAATGTGGTGTCCTGGGTGGCAGCCTGGACCAGAAAGAGGACATCAGGTAGAAACTAAGGATACATGAGCAAAGTATGGACTTTAGTTATTAATCGCATATCAATATTGGTTCACTAAATTTGACAAATGTGCCACGCTTACATAAGATGTTAATTATAGGGGAAACTGGGTGTGGAGTACATGGGAAATCTCTGTACTATCTTCACAATTTTTCTGTAACTCCAAAACTATTATAAAGAAAAAATATATATAATTTTAAAATATATATAATTAAAATAAAAATGTATATGCTGATAGAAATTCTATAAAGACCTTAATAAATGGAGAGATGTACCATGTTTACAGGTCAGAAAATTCACTATTGTTCAGATGTTAATTCTCCCGCAAATTGATCTATCCAGTCAACACAATTCCAATCAGGCTTTTTCTGTAAAAACTGACAAACTGATTCTAAAATTCATACAGAAGTTCCGGAATAGCCCAAGCAACTTTGAAAAAGGAGAACTAAGTTTGAGAACTAAAACTAACTTATTTCAAGACTGATTATCAAGACAGTGGGACACTGGTGTCAAGATAGAAAAATAGGTCAACACCACAGACTATAAAGTTCAGAAATAGGTCCACACAGAGATGGACATCTGTTTTTTAATATAAGTACAAAGGCAATTCAGTGGAGAATGAAAAGGCAATCCATAAATGGGGAGAGAATACCTAACAACTTGAATCCAGAATATTTTTAAATGCTTAAATATCAATAATATTAAGTGCCAGAGAAGACAGACAGACAGCAAATAAGCATATGCGTCATTGAGGAAACACAATTTAAATATTAAAAAGACAGACCATACTGTGTATTAGTTAGGGAAGGAAGCAACTGGAACTCTCATCTGCTGGTGGAAACGTAAAGTGGTGCAACCACTTGGAAGTAGCTGGGCAATTTCCTTTAAAAAGTCAAACGTGCCGTGTGACCTAGCCATTCCACGCCTAGGTATCTGCATATGAACACATATGTCCAACTGTACAAGAAAGTCCATAACAGTTTTTATGTTATAGCCATAAACTGGAAATAACCCAAATGTCTATTAACAAGCAAATGAATAAACAACCTGTCTCTGTGATGTAATACTACCCAGCTATGAAAAAGAAATGAACTCTTGAGATACGCAACAACATGGATGAAAATAAAGGGAATTATACTGAGAGAACGAAGCCAGACAAAGAGAAAGAAGCCAGGTAAAATGAATCATCCATACCACATGATTCCACTAAAAATTCTAGAAAATCCAAATTAATTGATAGTGACAGAAAGCAGATTAACGGTTGCCTGGGGATAGGGATAGGAGGCAGGGAGGGGAGAGAGAGAGGAATTACATGGGTTCAGTGAAACTTTCAGGGTAATTGAAATGTTCATTATCTTTTTGGTCATTACCTTTATCAGTATATGTCAATTATACTTCAATAAAGCTATTTTAAAATTAACACTTATTTTGGGCTTCCCTGGTGGTACAGTGGTTATGAATCTGCCTGCCAATGCAGGGGACACGGGTTCGAGCCCTGGTCTGGGAAGATCCCATCTGCTGCGGAGCAACTAAGCCCATGCGCCACAACTACTGAGACTGAGCTCTAGAGCCCATGCGCCAGAAATACTGAAGCCTGCGCACCACAACTACTGAAGCTCATGTGCCTAGAGCCCATGCTCCGCAACAAGAGAAGCCACCACAATAAGGCTGCACACCACAACAAAGAGCAGCCCCCGCTCACCGCAACTAGAGAAAGGCCACGTGCAGCAGCGAAGACCCAATGCAGCCAAAAATAAAATAAATAAAATAAATAAATTTTTAAAAAATTAACACTTATTTTAACTTTTAAAAAGCAAGTGACCTGCCAATGCAGGGGACACGGGTTCGAGCCCTGGTCTGGGAAGATCCCATCTGCTGCGGAGCAACTAAGCCCATGCGCCACAACTACTGAGACTGAGCTCTAGAGTCCATGCGCCAGAAATACTGAAGCCTGCGCACCACAACTACTGAAGCTCATGTGCCTAGAGCCCATGCTCCGCAACAAGAGAAGCCACCACAATAAGGCTGCACACCACAACAAAGAGCAGCCCCCGCTCACCGCAACTAGAGAAAGGCCACGTGCAGCAGCGAAGACCCAATGCAGCCAAAAATAAAATAAATAAAATAAATAAATTTTTTAAAAATTAACACTTATTTTAACTTTTAAAAAGCAAGTGATGGGACTTCCCTGGTGGTCCAGTGGTTAAGACTCCATGCTTCCACTGCAGGGGGCACCAGTTCGATCCCTGGTTGGAGAACTAGGATCCCACATGCCACTTGGTGCCGCCAAAACAGAAAAAAAAAAAAAAAAAAAAAAAGCAAGTACAAATTGGAGAAAATATTTGTAAATACATTACAGGAAAAGGGTAAATATAACTCACATACAAAGAGTTTATACAAATCAATGAGAAAAAAATCACTATAAATTTTAAATGGACAAATGACACGAATATACAGTTCACAAAGAATAAGTATGAATGGTTAATAAAGATAAGAAACAGAAACATAAATAACACAAAAAATAGAATACTCCCAACTATCAGATTGGCAATACTATTTTAAAAGTTATTAAATTCAGTGTTAGAGAGGACATGAGGGCTCATATACACTTTCTCAAGGTCACTTTGATGATGTTTATCAACATCTCAAAATGGGCATACCTTTTGACTAAAGAATTCAGCTTCTAGCAATTTGTACTAAGGCTATAATCATGAATGAATACAAATATTTAACTGCAAGTATGTTCATTAAAGAATTAATTATAATAGGAAAAATGAAAACCAACATAACTACCCAAGAATAGGGCATTAAACATATTATACTTCCTTAGAATCGAGAACTAGCCAGTCATTTAAAATGATGTTACTAAAAACTATGTCTGTGGAAGCAGGCAAGATGGCGGAAGAGTAAGACGCGGAGATTACCTTCCTCCTCACAGATACATCAGAAATACAGCTACACGTGGAACTTCTCCTATAGAACACCCACCGAACGATGGCAGAAGACCTCAGACCTCACAAAAGGCAAGAAACTCCCCACGTACCTGGGTAGGGGCAAAGTATAGGGACGGGACCTGCACCAGCGGGAGGGAGCCGTGAAGGAGGAAAGGTTTCCACACACCAGAAGCCCCTTCGCGGGCGGAGACTGCGGGTGGCGGAG
>NC_041222.1:96856688-96856994 GCF_002837175.3 Physeter macrocephalus | reverse complement strand
GGAGAGCGCAGTAACGGGTGCGGAGGGCAAAGCGGTGAGATTTCCGCACAGAGGATGGGTGCCGACCGGCACTCACCAGCCCGAGAGGATTGTCTGCTCACCCGCCGGGGCGGGCGGGGGCTGGGAGCTGAGGCTCGGGCTTCGGTCGGAAGCCGGGAGAGGGCTGGGGTTGGCGGTGTGAACACGGCCTGAAGGGGTTAGTGCGCCACGGCTGGTCGGGAGGGAGTCCGGGAAAAGGTCTGGACCTGCCGAAGAGGCAAGAGACCTCTTCTTCCCTCTTTGCTTCCTGGTGCGCGAGGAGAGGGG
>NC_041222.1:96856020-96856273 GCF_002837175.3 Physeter macrocephalus | reverse complement strand
GTGGGACGCTAGGGTTGCTGCTGCCGCCACCAAGAGGCCTGTGTGCGAGCACAGGTCACTCTCCACACCGCCCCTCCCGGGAGCTCGTGCAGCCCGCCACTGCCGGGGTCCCGGGATCCAGGGACAGCTTCCCCGGGAGAACGCATGGCGCGCCTCGGGACGGTGCAGCGTCACGCCGGCTTCTGCCGCCGCAAGCTCGCCTCGCATCCGTGCCCCTCCCTCCCCCCGGCCTGTGCCAGAGCCCCCGAATCAC
>NC_041222.1:96816664-96851402 GCF_002837175.3 Physeter macrocephalus | reverse complement strand
CTATTGTAAAACAGTTATACTCCAATAAAGATGTTAAAACAAACAAACAAAACAAAACAAAACAAACTATGTCTGTAACAGTATACCCAGAATGATATCAGTTTGGCAGTGGGGGGGGGGGAATATATGAATATACATACCAAAACGTATTTCCTCCTTTTTGTTTTTTTTTTTACATTTAACATATATTACTATATTGTTTTTTAAAAGCTTACTTGTCATGTTCCATTCATTTAGGGTGCTAAGCCTTAATTAGTACAGATAAATGAATTTGCATCAGTGGTATATAAGCAGCTAATATGTTACCTATCCCAGTTTTCGTAACACCTTGACTCACTTAAAATACAAATGTAAAGAGAACACCTCTGCAACACATGACTCTATAATGGAAAGCCCATGTCTCCCAGGATATCCTAAATGGCAATGTGTATCCTCATACCCCTGTACATCAAGCAGTAGGACAGCCAAACATAGGCATGCGGAGTGGGAACCGGTATAGGAAGGAATAAGATGAAGTATGGAGAGAGAGATAGAGTTAGAGAGAGAGAGAGAGACTGACTCTGACTACAGGACATCAACATGAAACACCAAAACAGCCTACGAGAAGAAATGAAGAGCCCAGTCCTATTGTATCTGGTTAGTTAGTTGACAACTTGGCTGTAAACTATTAGAAAACAGGCCACCTCTAACAGGAAGACCATCTTATTAATGAAGGAATTTGAGACTTTGACCCCTAGTAGTCAACTGTTTTAGTGATTCATAAAATCTACACACCCACTTTGCATTAATACATAAAACTCTCCAAACTTGGAGCCATCCTTCGGTCTCTTCATGGACAGAAGGTAGCCCAGGCATTAGGGAGCTCGCTGGGTGCTTGTTTAGGAATGGGTCATTCACTGACTTTCTCTGTTCATGCTGTTTCAAGGGTTGGGGAACTGGTGTTTGCACAGCTCGTGCACTGCTGCCATCTACTGGAAAACCTGTGCAACCTGCCAGAGCTAAGTTTTTTTATTTGTTTTATAAATTTGTTTATTTTTGGCTGCGTTGGGTCTTTGTTGCTGTGCGCGGGCTTTCTCTAGTTGTGGCGAGCAGGGACAGCTCTTCGTTGTGGTGCGCGGGCTTCTCATTGCAGTGGCTTCTCTTGTTGCGGAGCACGGACTCTAGGCAAGCGGGCTCAGTAGTTGTGGCGCACAGGCTTAGTTGCTCCGGGGCATGTGGGATCTTCCCAGAGCAGGGCTCGAACCAATGTCCCCTGCATTGGCAGATGGATTCTTAACCACTGTGCCACCAGAGAAGCCCCAGAGCTAAGTTTTTAATAGGCTTCCTTCCAAATTCCTCAACAAACGTTTTGTCAACCGAGCCAATCATCTTGTCATAGCCCTGCCATCCAGGAGGGAAAGGACACAGCAAGAGCAGACAGGGCCCTTATTAAAGTGGAATTAAGCATTTAAAGGCCATCAGGTGAAGGACCATTCTAAGTAAGAACCTGAAGAAAAGGATGCCCACTCAAATGGGTAGAAGCTGAGTGGCCAAGTGGGGTGTGGAGGAGAAGCTGGAGAACTGGAAATGAGGAAGAGAAAGAGAAATAATAATCCCAATGAAGTAACCCTTTATGAACATTACAGCATTTCAGTAAGTGGCCCAATATCATATTTGCAAATGAGTCACTGAGAACGGATAGAAAATTCTTGAGGAATAAAAAACTGGACCAGAGAAATAGGACTTCTGGTCACCTTGGTCCTAAACTAAAACAGTTTACATAAAAAGCTCAAATCCAAGGGTCAGGCTAGCAATTTTGGAGATGAACTGGGCCTGAGATATACAGAGAATGAGCCTATGGGTCACAGCTCTGCAGTAGCAGACTTCTCCAATTTTAAAAATTATTCTACTTTCATTTTTTGACTCATTCATTCTTTGCGAAATCTTTCCCAACCTTTCTGTCCCATTAGCTACATCCCCCAACTTGTGTATATCGTGGTTTATAGTTCTGTCACATCACTAATCACAATTATTTGCTTATACATTTTCCTTCCCCCCTAGACTGAGACCTAACTAGATCCATTTTCTATTGTATTGGAAAAGCCCACAGACACCTGGGTTTGGTGGAGATCCACCTCTCTACAAACAGTCAGCTATGGTTACCAAAGGGATGGGGCGGGGAAGGAGAAATTGAGAGTATGGAATTAACAGATACAAACTACTGTACATAAAATAGATAATCAATGAGGATATACTGTATAGCACAGGGAATCATATTCAATATCTTGTAATAACATAATGGAAAATAATCTGAAATACATATATATATGTATATATATACACACATATAACTAAATCACTTTGCTGTATACCTGAAACTAACACAATATTGTAAATCAACTACACTTCAATAAAAAAAGAAAGACTCAAATAAGCAAAATAAGAAAGAGGAGAAATAATGACAAGTACTACAGAGATACAAAAAAAACTATAACAGAATAGTATAAACAGTTATATTCAAACAAATGGGACAACCTAGAGGAAATGGACAAAAAAACTATTAGAACTAATAAATGAATTCAGTGAAGTTGCAGGATACAAGATTAATACACAGAAATGTGTTGTTTTTGTATACACTAGTAAAGAACTATCAGAAAGAGAAAGCAAGAATACAATCCCATTTAAAATGGCACCAAAAAGTATAAAATACCTAGGAATAAGCTTAGCCAAGGAGGTGAAATACCTATACCCTCAAAACTATAAAATATTGATGAAGGAAATTAAGATGATACAAAGAAGATATCCCTTGTTCATGGACTGGAAGAATTAATATTATTAAAATGTTCATACTACCCAAAGCAATCTACAAATTTAATGCAATCCCCATCAAAATACCCATGACATTTTTCACAGAACTAGGACAAATAATCCCAAAATTTATAGAGAACCACAAAAACCCCAAATTGCCAAAGAAATCTTGAGAAAAAGGAACAAAGCTGGAGATATCACCCCCCTGACTTCAGACTATATTACAAAGTTACAGTAATCAAAAAGGCATGGTACTGGCATGAAAACAGACACATAGATTAACAGAAAAGAATAGAGAGCCCAGAAATAAATCCACACATTTATAGTCAATTAATCTATGACAAGGGAGGCAAGAAGATACAGTGGAGAAAAGACAGCCTCTTCAATAAGCAGTGCTGAGAAAACTGGACAGCTAAATGTAAAACAATGAGATTAGAACATTCTCTAACACCATATATAAAAATAAATTCAAAATGGATTAAAGACCTAAATGTAAGACCTGAAACCATAAAACTCCCAGAAGAGAACATAGGCAGAACACTCTTCAACATAAATCATGCCAATATTTTTTTAGCTCTATCTCCTAAGGCAAAAAGAACAAAAGCAAAATTAAACAAATGGAACCTATTATAAACTTAAAATGTAACTATCAACAAAACAAAAAGACAACCTACTGAACTGGAGAAAATATTTGCAAATGATACGACTGATAAGGGGTTAATAGCCAATGTAGATTAGCACCTCATACAACTCAGTATCAAGGCAAATAAACAAACAAACAACCTGACTACACAATGGGCAGAAGACCTGAACAGACATTTTTCCAAAAAGATATACAAATGGCCAGAGGAACATGAAAAAATGCTCAACATTGCTGATCTTCAGAGAAATGCAAATCAAAACCAAAAGAAGGTATCACCTCACAGTTGTCAGAATGGCTATCATCAAACAGTCTACAAATAACAAATGTTGCCAAGGATGTGGAGAAAAGGGAACTGTAGTATACTGTTGGTGGGATTGTAAATTGGTACAGTCATTATGGAAACCAGTATGGATGGTCCTCAAAAAACTAAAAATAGAACTACCATAGGATCCATTAATTCCACTCCTGGGTATATATCCAAAGAAAATAAAAACATTAATTGGAAAAGATAATGCACCCCAATTTTATAGCAGCATTATTTACAACAGCCAAGACATGGAAACAACCTAATTTTTCACCAACAGATGAATGGATAAAGAAGATGTGGTGTGTGTGTGTACATATATATACATACACACACACACACACACACACACACACACACACACACACACACACAATGGAATATTACACAGCCATAAAAAAGAATGAAATTCTGTCATTTGCAACAACATAGATAGGCAAGTCAGAGAGAGAGAAAGACAAATACTTATATGTGGAACCTAAAAAATAAAACAAATGAATGATATAACATTTTTATAACATATATAACACATATATGTTATATATACACATATAAAAATATATGTATATATAACATATATGTGTTATATATACACACATATATACATATGTATGTTATATAACACATATATGTTATATAACATATATAAACATATATATAAACATATAACATGTTTCTGATATAACAGAAACAGATTCACAGATATAGAGAACAAATTAGTTGTTACCGAGAGACAGGGAAGAGGGGAGGGGCAAGATAGGGGTAGGGGCCAAGAGATGCAAACTACTATGTATAAAATAAATAAGCAATAAGGAAATATTGTACAGCACAAGGAAATATAGCCATGTTTTGTAAAAACTTTAAACAGTATAAAAATATTGAATCACTCTGTTGTAGACCTGAAATGAATATAATATTGTAAATCAACTACACTTCAATAAATTAATTAATTTATTTATTTATTAAAATGTGATACCAAATCTAGGTTCCATATATGTCCATTAGGTCAAGCTTGATCATTGCATTGTTCAAATTTGTGAATCCTTAATAAATGTTTTCTGCTTTTTGTAACAGTCAATAGTAAAAAAAATATGAAGACATATATCCACAAAGGCTGTACAAAGATGCACAGCAGCTTTATTTACAATAGCCAGAAATTGGAAACAGCCTAAACATCCATCCACTGGTTAATGGACAGACAAATTGCAGTATATTCATTCAGTGGAATGCTTTTCACCAATACATAAGAAAGAATTCCTGAATTTCATGAACAAAAGAAGCTGGATGTAAAAGATTACATACTTTATAATTCAGTGTAGATGAAATACCAAGTCAACTAGAGAAGAAAGGGCTGGGAAAGAATACTGGACAATGGCCAGAGAGATAGGAAGAAAATAAAACAAGTAACATGAGCATTAAAGGAAGAAGGGGAGAAGTCAACCACACTAAGTGCCCCTAAGAGGTCAGGAAAGATAAAGATGGAAACATCTTCCTTGGATTTAATAACAGGGACGTCATTTATGGTCTATTCGGGATTTTAATATATTAAGGAGTAAATGGGAGGTGGAAAAATGGATCCGGTGAATCTGTAAGGGAATCATTAACCGAAACCACCGACTTTGGCCAGGCATAATGATAATCACTTGCATGAGTTGTCTCGCAACAAGAGGTTCCCATAAGGAACACAGTCCTGCCGCCGAAAACTAACCAGGAGAATTTGGGAGAGGCCGAAAGGAGGGAGGAGATGCCAGTCCATATGTCCTACCAACCTCCCAGAGTCCTTCTCGCTGCAATCCATCTTGGCTGAGAGATGTGAGCACCACCCGGAAGGACCCTAAGTCAGACCAAATGTGGACCAAGCAAGATGATTGGCCAGAGACGACTGGGAAACTAACCCCATTACCATAAAACCTGAGACTGAGCCATGTGGCAGAGCAGTTCTCCTGGGTTTCCTTACCCTGCTGCTCTCCGCCCGGGAAACCCTTTCCCAATAAAGTCTTTTGCTTTGTCAATTTGTCAGCACGTGTGTCTCCTCGGACAATTCATTTCCAAATGTTAGACAAGAGCCCACTCTCGGGCCCTGGAAAGGATCCTCATTCCTGCAACAAATCTACATACCTCATCCAAGAAAACTGGCTCTGAAGAGGGGATAAAATCGAATGGTATCTGAATGGAAATATACAGTTAGGGGAGTGAATTTTTTAAAAAGATATTTGAACGTGTTTCGATGTTGACAATATTAGCCAGTAGAGAGAGAGAGAGATTGAAGGTACAGGTGAGAAAGTTTTCTGAGATGGTGAGAGCATCTGTCAAAGGTAGAAGGACTGACTTGGATAAACTATGAGATTAAGGAGCAGGATAGGGTGGGTGGGTGTAGCTGCAGATAGCTTTATTCATCTGGTAGAGAGATGTCGAAGAAGTTTCTGCTTGCTGGTTTACACCTTCCTTGTGAAGTGAGAGGCAAGAACACCTCCTGGGGAGGACATGGGGAAAAGAGGGACAGAGATTTGAGATACAGGATGTAGGGCAGCAGGATGGTAGGATTCCTGGGAAGTAGTCAGTGCTCAGTGTACAGCTGGGGTTATTGCCACGATGTTCTCCGGATAGCAACCTGCCTAGTTGTGCAGTTTCCTCTAATGTAACTCTGGGGTTCGTGCCCAAGCTAGAGAGGAGAATGGTTGGGTTCATTTAGGTTTGAATTTTGACAAAGAAGAAGCAACGAGAGGACAAAGGTCAAGGGATTTGGTTGTTGGCCAGAGAATGAATGAAACGATGTATCTACGTAGGATAGGGAGGGAAGGCAGGAGGAAGCCCGAGGAGGGAGAAGACGGAATGATGGACAGGAGGGCCTGGTGCCCCCAGAAAATGGGAGCAGTGGTGGCATTTGAACACGTCAACCAAAAGGACCAGAGGATTGGTCAGAGAAGGGATGCAATTGCAGCAAGTAGGGCATTCGGGGAAATGCAACGGCCTGGGGAGTAGATAGTAGCTAAGGCAGAACGGGGAATGGATTACAAGATTGAAAGTCTAGGACACTGGATGGGTCATCTACATGGACGTTGAAGGAACTCCTCCTGTTTGGTGGGAGCAAAACTGTGCCATGGTTTGACACCCAATGTCTCCAAATCGGGAGACAACAGCAGGAAGCACGGGCGGGGCAGCGCAGCCAGATGGCCGAGCGTGGAAGCAGCATTAAGGCTTAAGCAGCAAGGTCATCAAACCCCCACCACCTGAAGAATATGGGGAGTTAGACGCAGAGGAAGCGCCACCTAAAAAGACTAAGGACAAAACCTTGTCCTCAGAAAGGAGGACCAGGTTTTCTTTCAAGACAAAGATATAGGGAAGAATGTTCCGTGAAGATGGGTGTCTATGGAATCACGTCAGTAAGCGTGTTGATCATGAAGCATATAGAGAGAGAGGGTTTGGCAGCGGTCGAGGGGAAGACGCACAGAAGAGAACAGGTGCCCAGAAGGACAATATGTAGGTGAAAACGGAGAAAAGAAAGGAAGATGAGGTGCGATGAACTGGCTTCCCCTAGTCCTGTAAAAAGTTAACAAACGGAAATCTCAATGAAATAGAGCTGGGCCACCAGAAGGGGGAGCTCTCACGCCCTGAGATGATCACAGGGCCCGACAGGAAGAAGAAAGACTCTTCTTCCCTGGCAAGAGTTCAGCCAATGAAAGCCACCGACTCTTTGTTTACCAGAGCCTCCCAACTTCATTTTCCTCTATTCAAATTTTTAAGAAAAGTGTTCTCCTTCCCTTGCCCCACGGGAACTTGCACATGGCTCACCGTGGTCACAGACGGTTCATGGCAATTCTCTGCAGATCCCAAATAAACCCATCTTTGCTGGAGAAATATCTGGCAGTCTGTTTCAGGCCAACAGTCCCGTGTTGCACAGTAGCACTTGGGCCTCCCAGAGCTCAGCCGTGGCCTGGAAGGAGGCCAGGCAGTTGGGGATTGGTCACGATTTCACATTCCTCACGATCTGGGGCATGGTGTGGGTTGCCAGGGCGGAATTAAGCAATAGGCAGGGAGTCCTTCACCTCGGCGGGGCTGTGTCTGCCCTTTGGATTTGGTGCTCTGGATCAAGATAGCAGTGCAGGGGCTGCTGGCTGGCAGGGCTGCTGTGGCTGGGGATCCAGAGCCAGAGTTTGTTCCACAGGAACAGTGGGAGGACATTAAGGGAACTAGTAGGAGAGTGAAAACACCCACCACGGGGCACTTGTGGGATGCTAGGGGTAGGCTAACAGCTGGAGGACAACCACATCACAAGGTGTATGACATCAAAAAGTGGGTGGTCCAAAAGAGAGTGGAAGTTAAAGCTGGGAGCCCACTTCCCTGCTGGCCCCCCAGAGTATCCCAGCAGGTGGCCGGCCCATCTCCTCCTTGCGCCCTTGCGAGACAAAGCGGTCCCTGACTACATTCTGTGCTTTCTCACCTAACACTTGAACATGTAGGAAAAGATAAAGGATGTGTGTCTCCAGCTGGGGGAGAGCAACACCACAGTAAGCTGACCTCTTCTACTAGGCTTATTCAGGAGGTCCCCAGAGGCCCCCTGAATGGCCAAGGGATGGAAGCAGCACATCTTTGGAGCGACAGGAACACTCAAGGGGAATAACCATCAGACATGTAAGCTCAGTGTGAAGTCCACTGCACATCCGGTCTTTCCTGAGGAGGGATGGACCCTAAAGACCTGTGAACAGCCAGACAGGAAGTCCTCCCCTCCTGCCCCCTTCTTCCCTGAGGGGTCCACCCTCGGGTGCTATCCAGGGTTCCTGGTGTCCCCAGATCCCAAGATGAAGCTGAAGGTCATCACTGGAGGAGGTCGGGACACTTCTCTTTGACACCCCCCTCCCCCCAGCCCCGTTCCCATCACGCACACCAGGTTCTGGGCTGCGGGATGAAGTTTATTAGGATGTGGACCGTTCGTGTTAACTAGAGCACGGACAAGGCTTAGCTGCCAAAACTAATCACATAAATAATCTCAATGTAATAAATTATTTGAACCGTACAACTTTATCTGGCATACTGTTTGACCTTCGACCCTCCCAGTGTTCCTTCCAAGGGCCCCTCATGGCATGTCCAGCCCCGCAAGGCCCAAAGCCCTGAGCAGAGTTTACGTTCCTTGCTGCTAAGGGCGGGGGTGGTACCTGCCTGCCCCATCCGACTGCAACATCCCTCTCCTGACATCAATCTTCAGAAAACGACAACACACTCCCACGTCTGGGTCCCTTTGCTCCTCTTCAAGTATTTTCTTTTTCTTTTTTTTTTTTTAAGATTTATTTTTATTTATTTATTTATTTGTTTTGGCTACGTCAGGTCTTAGTTGAGACACATGGGATCTTTAGTTGCGGCGTGCAGGTGGGATCTAGTTCCCCAACCAGGGGTCGAACCCAGGCCCCCTGAGTTGGGAGCACAAGTCTCACCCACTGGACCACCAGGGAAGTCCCCGAAGTATTTTCAATAGGCATTATTTTATTCATTCTTTTGAGATCCTTATAAAAATTATACACATATGTTCATCTCTGCATATACACACATTTGTAATGTTTCACCAAATCAACAGTTTCCCCACATCTGGTATATAAAACATAATGGCGTCAAATTATTGTTTTCCCTTACCCTTTTTGCGCTTCTCTAAACTCTTTTTTCCCTGGCTTTCTGTGTATTTTCTAGGCCTCTCGTTTCTTCTTACCTAAAGGCCACATAGCTCCAAATCTGTGTTGGGCTTCGTGAGATCATCGCTCTTTGCTGCAAACCTCTTGTTTGTCCGCAATTCTCCTCCATGAGTCTCCCTCGCTACCTGCACAGTCATATTCTCTGGCATTTTCCATCTCTCTTTTCCCACCCCCTTCTAAGCAGGAGATTTCTCGTAAGAGAGAGTGGAATCACCATGAGTATAAACCTGGCCACTGGCCCCAGACTGAACGGGGGCCAAAGCCTGGTTCCGAGCAAGTCACTAACGCTCTGTGCTTCCGTACCCTCATCTGTGTGATGGCATAAGTCACTGTACCTTCTGGGTTGCTGCAAAGACTGAGTTAATGTGTGAAACGCCCTTTAGGGCAGGGCCTGGCACATAATAACCTCTGCTATTATCAGCGTGACTTCAACCAACAAATTTTTTTATTTAACGACTGACACCAGCTCTGATGTCTCATCGTTCTGAAATCTCTTCAGTCAACTAGAGACCTCTGCAGTCATCAGTCTTCATCAGCTAAATCTCTTTCTCTCTCAGGAGAGACACTTAGGACACGGCTCCCGACAGCTTCCTGTTCCTCTACTCTGCACCGTATCTGATTTATGGCTTGTCCATTATGGGAGTTAGGTTGGGTAGATAACATCACCTCTGTCTCATAGAGAGGGGAAATAAGGCCCATAGATGTGAAACAGGTTTCCCAAACATACATACCTAATCAGTAGCACCATCTAAACTTAACCCCATCTCAGTTCATGGGAAAGGAGATCTGCCTTTTCTTTCCTTCTTTCTTTTTTTTTTTGTTTTTGTTCATTCAATACTGAATTTGATAATTTTCTTTTTAGATCTGCCTTTTCTTACAGGATGTGTACTGCAGAAACTTGCCAGACAGCATAACCTTCAACTCCCATCAATTCAACACAAAAACACTTCCTGAAGGATATGCGCTCCACTTACCTATTCTAGATGCTCTAACATCTGTCTTTGGATTAAATTATACCACCAGAGTTATATACCTGGCCCCATTGTTCAGCCACCTGGCACCCACGGGACTCCCCTCTTTAGAGTACCTGCTCTCTGGCCACCTGCCTTCAATCCCCTCCTCAGATGGACACAGGCCTCTTCCCAGCATCTTCATGGGCCCCTCCGTCAGAGGGCGAGCCTCACAGCAGGTGTGGACGGCCCTTGGACTGGCTGCTTGCTAGAGGTTGGGCCAGAGCTGGACACATGGGCGGCGCGTCCACAGGCCTGAACGCGAGGACTGTGTTGGAGTGGGGTGAAGCCAGGCGGGGACTAGGGGGAGGTTGGGCTCTGGGCCTGGGGTTTCCACCTCAACTCTTATCAGGGGTCCCATGTCAGGGGGAGCTTCTTTGCCCTTCTCTCCTGGACAGGCTCTATTTTCCTAGATCTCAGTGCTCTACCATCAGCCTACAGCGAAGGCAGGACGAGCTCCAGCCCTAGACACGAAATACTGTCATTCTTGGGGGGAACCAGGACCTGCCCTCAGGGCTGAGGACCAGGAATCTCTGTATTCTTTTGGAAGGACTAATTTCTCTTCGGGTCACTATAGATGTTATATAGTCTTCTGGCTATGTTTGTTTCTCTTTTTTTCTATTTGTTGCTAGAACACTCAGCGTTCCCTCACAAATTTACCCCCTCATGGCAGTGTGTTGTACCAACCAAACGCAGACCTTATCTTAGTTTTCCTGCTCTTATTTTCCCTTAACTCAAACACCCTGTTCATCAAAGCTTGGTAGAGTGTGCATATTTTTGTAAATCACCTTCTATCCTGTTTGCACAGGGCTGGATAGAAAACAAGAGAAAAGAGTAAAAGCCTTCATCAACCATACGATGGGCCAGGGGAGCCCCCAAGCACACACCCTCTTCATGCAGTGTTTTGTGAACCAATAATACCGATGCCAGTTAACAAGGTAACTATGGGAACCAAGCACCCGGTAGGCAGGGGTGGGCATGGCTCACCCTCTCCCCACGATGTGCATTCTTGGCACTTGCCTGGAGGGTAGAGGAACGTGTGCTTTATGTCCTGGTTTCCTGCAAGCTCCTTTTTTTTTTTTTTTTTTTGCCCGCGACAGGGATTGAACCAGGCCCCCAGCAGTGAGAGCACGGAGTCTTAACCACTGGACCACCAGGGAATTCCCTCCTGCAAGCTCCTTAACTGAACTCTGGATGCAGGCCCATATATCTCAGTCTCTTCTCTTCCATGCCCCCCATGTGGCTTGAGGATTTTCCAGAGTGCACAAGCTCTAAGGATGCACAGATCCCGGGGGTCACTACACTAACCCACGTGGTCCCACCGGATTTCTACCTCCCAACTTATGTTTGCAGCTCGATTCGGGAGGCTCCCTTGGCCTGTCTTGGGGTAGAGTCTATGAATTTCTGAGACTCAGGGCTCTGCCCAGAATTAGACCTCAGCGGCCTGGACAAAACCACCCGCAACACTCAGTGAAAACATCTGAATTGACACAGTCATCAAAACGAGGCCAAAGGCATCCAGAATTTTCCAGAAAGGGAAGTTCTGATGGAGGCCCGGGCCAAGCAGCCACCTCCTTGAACATCTCAACACAGACACACCCTGAAACAACCACATTTTGCTTTATTAGGCGTTCCATGGTAATATAACACAGAGTTCTTAAGGAATAATAAACACGAGACTTGTTTTTTTACCATAATTATTTTGCCATTAAGACAGCGGTAACAAAAAAAAAAAAAAAAAGGTACTCTTCTGGCTACACACATAATCAGCTTTAGCACTGAAAGTTCCTCCACTCGTGGGTCACAATCACATTTCCAAGGATTAAAAACCATCTATGATTAAATCCTACACTGGTTTAGAGCATCAGGTCACTGCAGTTATTCAGTTCTGAGACACTGTCAATTTATTTTAGCATTTACACATGACATTCATTTAACAGACACACAAAGCAAGCCAACAGGTAAACATGCTTACACAGCCTGCGGAAATCTTCAGGTTTTAAGTTGTTTGAAGGAAACAATCGAAACAACCAAAATGACCATCATGGAAAAACAGGAAGACTCAAGTGAATAGAAGAGAGCTGCAAGTGTTTCTCAGAATTGAAACAAAATTTTTTTTCCGACTGGTTCAAATTCCCTCGAAGTGCAGATGAGAAAAAAAAAAGCAAATATATTAAGTTAACCAATTATTCTTTAAAAGTGCAATTTACTTTTAAAATAACAAACAACAACAACAACAAAAGAAACCCCAGCCATAACCCCAAAGGCAAAACATGTGGAGAGACGTGTGTCATGATGGGATGAGCTACTTCTTGATGTTACGCTTTACAAAAGCAGATCTGGTTTTATAAAAGCCTGCGAACATAACATGGCTTGGGAGGGCCTGTAAACACGCTTGGAAGGAGATGCAACAAAGCTCAGCAAAGACAGGGACAAGCAAAAGGCAGCGAGTGGAAAGGGTCTCTGAGACCAGGAGAGGGCGGGGTGTGGACACAAGGTCGCCTGCGGTCTCTAAGGGGCCACTCGCCCAATTTACAAGGTTTTCTCCCCACAAGAGCTCTGACTCACAAAACAGATTTTTCCTCCTGCAAACTAAAATGGTCTTTAAGTCAAATTTCCCATGGGTTTTCCGAGTTTAGCAGGCTTCCCTATGTTGCGTGACGTCTTTCTAAATAATTGGACAAGAAAACAAATTTCTTTTCCTCCAAAGTGAGAAGCCCAGTGTGCTCTGGCATCCCCCAAAATACCTAGTTGGTAAACAGCAGGCCCTCAGGGCCAGACCACCATCAGCTCAGCACCTCTGAGCCGGTGGTTGGCTTGAGGCCGATTGGCTCCCTTGGGTCTTGGGCTAGATTTACAGATTTGTTTGTGTCTTTAGCCACTTAGCATGGCACAGAGGAAAAACTCTTAAGTCCTAGAGCCTCAGACTTCTTCAACAGCTCGGCACTGTTTGAGGTCTATCCTGGGCCCGCACGTGACGGTGTGGATAACTTGGCCCTTTTCTGCACCTGGGAAGCATCTCAAACTCAAACGCACATCCTGGCGACGTGGGTGGGTAGCACTGGTCTTATATGGACTAGGATAGCACATTACGATGGCTGCGATGACAAAGCTCATAATGTTCCAGGCAGGTTCTTAGGGCCACAGTAAAATGGCAGACCTGGTCACTGGAAAAGACCATGCGGGAAAGAAGGGAAAAACAGCATGTCAGAGACAAGGGCTGGAAGAAACACAAAGAAAGAGCCAGACACGTGAAAATATCCATGAATGAAAAAGCAAGAGGGAGAGAGTGCAAGCAGAAAAGAGGTGAAGAGAGGAGAAGAGAATCCTCAAAAGATTTCATCTGCAGCAAAATCTAGGCCAGAAAGAAAACCTGCCCTTTATTAACAGTTGACCCAGAAGACGATGGACTGGCGGTGTGGACGCTGTACAGCCTCTCAGGAGGGACGTGACGAGTCTGCCCACCACCCTGAATCAGCTTGAAGGTGACACAATTGCATCATTAGGATGTCCAGTTCAAACCCCTTGTATTAATATTGCATTAGGCTTTCCAATTTAGTATTTTAAAAAAACACAAACCTCTCCCCCCCTTTCCCCTGCCCACCCCACCTGCAGCCCCACAAAGAAAACTTTTCTAAAAATTGAAAAAGAAAAAGGCAGCTCTGGGAAATTCACTGGATCTTCCCCTCCCCCCAATGAAAAGGAAGATGATGCAAAAGCACAACAGAGGCTGGAGATGAGCAACACCCTCACTGTGATTTGCTTTGTTTCGCATGTCTGAGTGTTGGACGCAGTTCCGTGTACGGGCCTGGTGGAGAGACGCAGGTGTGATATTCGTAGATGTGTAGGGAGGTGGGTGACCAAAACTGGTGACTCCGGGTGAGGGACGGAGTGCGGGGGTCCCGAGAGGAAGCCCCAGGAACTGGCTGCCCCACAGTAACTATCACAGGCTCTTTTAAAAAAAAAAAAAAAAAAAAATAAGGAAGGAAGGAAGGAAGGAAGGAAGGAAGTCTCCGAATGTCCTCAGGTGTCCCATCCCCCATCCCTAAGCCGACGGCGGCCCTGAACTCTAGCCCAGGCTGGTGATGTTAGCACGGCCACCAGGGGGAGCCACGATGCGCTGGGTGGTGCGGCGGGGAATGTTGTCATCAATCTGGGCGCCTGGAGACGAGAGAGGATGAGGGTCAGAGAGAGCTACGCGGACCCCTGCTCTAAACCGAAATAACATAGCTTGGGTTTTTAAATTAATTTTTATCGGAGTCTAGTTGATTTACACTGGTGTGTTAGTGTCTGCTGTACAGCACAGTGAGTCAGTTATCCATTTACATACATCCACTCTTTTTTAGATTCTATTTCCATCTAGGTCATTACAGAGTATTGACCTATACGGTAGGTCCTCGTTGATTATCTATTTTACATATAGTCGTGTGTATATGTCCATCCCAATCTCCCAATTTACCCCTCCCCCCTCCCTTTCCCCCTTGGTAACCATAAGTTTGGTTTCTACATCTGTGACTCTATTTCTGTTTTGTAACGAAATAACATAGCTTGGGAGAAAAAGTGTCAGGCCCATTCTTTGTCCTTCTAAAACCTCACCAAAAGTATAAGCTACAAAAAAAGGATGGGCCTCAGGTGGCCTAGGAATCACACACTGAATAAAGCCATCCTTGTAGAAGCTAGTTGGATCCCGTACCTAAAAAGTAAAACTATATGTAAAAGGACACTATTATTTCAGGTTTTTGAGCAACTCAGACTACATCCTGTCCCTGTTCTCAGTGATCGAGTGTGGCTTTTCCAGAGGTGCATTTTGTTCCCCTAACACTATCCATCCTCTGTGTAATCAAAGATAGGAGTCATGATATTGAATATAGAATATAGTTCCCTGTGCTCTACAGTAGGACCTTGTTGTCTATCCATCCTATGTATAATAGTTTGCATCTGCTAACCCCAAACTCCCAATCCTTCCCTCCCTCACTGCCCGCCTTGGCAACCACAAGTCTGTTCTCTATGTCTGTGAGTCTGTTTTTGTTTCGTAGATGTTGCACAGGGAACTATATTCAATATCCTGTGATAAACCATAATGGAAGAGAATATGAAAAAGAATATATATGTATAACAGAGTCACTCTGCTGTACAGCAGAAATTAAGCTCAACATTGTAAATCAACTATACTTCAATAGAATTTTTTTAAAAGACAGGCGTCATGATGGTCTTTATATTTCAATGGCCTGGTGAAAGACAGCACAGACTGTATCATGCCCATGTTACTTTACGGAAAGCCTAATTTTCATTATTTTTAAATTTTTTGAAAATGGGTAATCTGTATATGGCAACTTTCTAAAAACCAGTATATCTGACAAGAAAAAAAATACGTATCTGCTTTACTGTTTCTTTAACCCACCATAAGAATTTAGATACATATCTGTAACTCAAGGAACTAAAAAGTAGGTTTTTAATCATAGGCAAAACGAAATACTGAAGTTCAAGTAAGGAAGCTCTAAAATCTGGACTCTCCTCTCACCTCCCCTGACATCACATAGTTCGTCAGGGCAAATAGCTAACAATTATCAAATGGCTTGATTCTAAGCATTTTACATGTATATTAAGTCATTTAATCCTCAGAACAACCCCATGAGGTAACTACTACCATTATACCCATCTTATAGATGAGGAGACGGAGGCACGGTTCGAATCTGGGCTACGAAGTTAAGCTGTTGAAACTCTAGATTCCACAAGCTGAACCACTACAGTATATTGCATACGTGGGGGAGAAGAGAGTCCTAAAACACCACAATATCCTTTTTCACAATGGACATGATGCACTGAAAAAATGTCCTCTAATATCCTGGGTATGACACAGAGTGTACACATCATGACATTATATGTGATATAGACTCGTGTCAAGACTCTGAAACCCAACCCATCATCTGCTATGAATTACATCTCTAGTGAGTTACATCTTTGGGAAGAATAGGTCTATCATTCACTTCCACTTCTTCTTCTCAAAAGTGATGCCAGACCCCCCAGCAACACGGAGCACAGCCCTGCAGCGCTGCGCCCCGACCAAACCATAACCATACCAGACAAGCTGAATCCAGACTGATGCAGGTTCCGGACAGGTGGGGCCTGCTGCTTGGCCGGAGACGTCTTAGCCGAGGAGGCCGGAGTGACCGTCTTGGGCGTCACAGACACCTCACACACAGGCCCGTCATACAGGCCACGAGGAACCCCTCTCAGCTCTGCCAGCTGCAAAAACACAAGAGCCCCTCGACTCAGGCCACATTCACAGAGGACGCCTCCCTGGCAGCCCTCCTGATGGGGAGGGAACAGGTGCCAGGATGGGCCGGTGACATTTGGGGATGGAGGGCTTTCTATGGTCGGGTACAGCAGGGACAGATGTCAGCATGAGGCAGGGCCCCTGGCTCCAGGGCAAAGCTACCCCAACACGGGTCACATAAAAACTGATAAACAGTTCTTCCTATTTTCTCCCAAGACGCTTCACCTTAAACCCTGCAGGAATTCCCAAACATGCTGTGAAGAGGACCTGGTCTCACGTTCAAGATCTGGCCCCATACTTTCCAATCGTACTGTCCCTTTAATTCCTTTACCTCCCTACCCATCCCCTGCCTCACAGTCCCCAAGCACCAGTGCTGCGGACTGTTCACCACGTCCTGAATACTCTCTACATTTTCCATGCTCGTAACATTCTCTCTACTTAATTCCCTTGTCTCCCTTCTTTGACTTATCCAACTTCTACTTAATCTTCAAGATCCAACTCAAAATGCCCTCTCCCCATGACACTTTCCCTTAAGACTCCGCAGCAGCGGTTCCCTCCTCGGAGCCTCATCACACACTCATCACAGCAGTCTCACTTCAATCGGGCTGGCTGAGGACATGCCTGACTCCTCCGCTGGCATTCTGAACTCCAGGAATAAAAAGACTATGTTTCCCTTATCCATGAATCCTCTGTACGTGCCTCGACAGTCTGACTCGAGGTGCTTAGTGATTTTGGAATTGAACTTAATCCACGATAGAAACCACTCATAAGATCAGAGGTACTCACCCTGCTCCTTGCCTTGATACGCTTATAAACAAAGTCAGGGAAGGGCTTCCGGGGGATGTAGCGCCCAGAGCCTTCGGTGACATGAAGGGTGCCGTCTTCCAGAACAATCTTCCCCTGGCTGATGACCACCAGCGGAGAGCCACGGCACTCCATGCCTTCGAAGATGTTGTATTCGAGAGACTAGAGGAAGGGAACACAGTAAACTTCAGAGTCTACCCTCCATCCTGGCGAGATCTCATCGATCTGGCAGCACCCGTGGCCCAACATCACTCGGACGAAAGAAAAGCCCAGAGATGAAGTCCCTCTCCTGACTGGCCACCCAACAGGACTTAATCTCTATGTCTTAATTCTGTCTAGAACATGGAATAATCTTTCCTACCTCTCAAAAATTTGCATTTGTTCATTCCTGGGTTTCGGCACCAAAAAAAAAAAAAAAAAATTGGGGGGTAAAAATAATTGAACAGAAAAATCGTATGGAAAAGCATGAGGGTTTGTAAATGCCACATGAATTTAAGAAAATGATTCCTCGTATTAGCGGTGACTTTGTTCTCACTAACTCAAGCTCCAATCAGGTTAAAATCCCAAGAAGACTTCTCTGACCAAGTTCTAAATTTAATCTTGAAATGAGCCATCCACGAGTAGGTTTTCCCACTGGTTTGCCTGGATTTCCAATCTCTTAAAAGATGTGGTCAAGCTGAAGTCCCTAAATGAAAGGACTGTGGTAACTCCAGAGACAGGCCTTTGATAAAATGTTTGAGGTCTAATTTCCCAACAAGGCAGCCATCCTTTTAGTTTCCAGCTTTTCACGGTGAAAGGGGGATGTATCCACGTGCCCTCTTGGAAACTATGTGGGGTCTCTGAGTGAGTCTGTTGCTGTGACAACAGGAAATAGGGACACTACAGTCGATGGTAAAACCTTAGCTCCTCCACTGCACTCCTTCCCCAGATTCCAGACGCCTGCCCTGCTCACAGGTACACATGGCCGGAACTGGAGAATTAATAGGCAGCTCCATGCATAAAAAGCAGCTGGGCTTCTGGGGAGATTCAGAGCAGGTTATCAGCGCTAAAGAGTCCATCTGTGGCTAGAGCTGTTGCACTGCCATTCAGGGTAACAACCCCTGCCTAGTGCAGAGGCTGGTGAGTATGGAGAAGCCCCAGGCTGGCTCTACAGCTCACATTTGACCGGTGGTGTTGATAGAAAAGGGCAACAAGGGGCTGGCAGCCCTGCTCAGAGGCTCAAAGGAGTAAAGTGGAAGCTGCTGAAGGAACGAGGGAAAGAGGCACCTGGGGGAGGGAAGGGGTCTCTGCACGTGGATTCCCGGGACCAAAGTGTGTCACCCCCCCCAAGCTTTTCATCGGTTCTAAGACACTCATCCCTGAAATGAGAATGTGTCTCACAGCACGTGCAGCTGCATAGTCAGCGTCAGCCTAGGCTGAACCGAGTCCTTCCAGGGAATTGGGGTCAGCTTTTTTTTCCCACTGGCGTGGGGAATGACCACACTGAGGCCGTTTCATGAGAAAGTCTCAGCCTCTGGTTTTTCTGGCCCATTGCTGGATGCAGGACTCAGACCACCAACTTGCCTGACTCAGTTCAGATTCTCAGAGGAGCCATTTTTGCTCTGTCTGCACCCAATGCCAAGGTCGAGGAAGGCAATATTCTTTGCCACCCTTTCTGTCTGGCAGATCCACATCTCATTATCCCAAACTCAGCACGAGCTGGCCCTCGGCAGCACAGCACATGTTTAAAGGAGTCTTGCATTAGACCCCTCCTCCTGGGTATGTGTTCTTTCACAGCAGTGCCTAAACTAATGGAATATCTTAAAATCGGTGGCATCTTAGATCTGGTGAAATTCAGGAGTTGTGTGACTCCAGGCAGATCACACTAATCCTGCCTCAGACCTTCAGTTTTCTCACTTGCCTCCCGCACAAGGCTTATGTGAAAATGACAACACAAGAAGCGTCATATGGGTATAGGTTACCAGCAGAGAATTCTGTCTGCTCTGAAATGACCTTTGAAAGGGTCATCCTTTAAGGGGTGAATCGAGCCCCATCTCTTCCATGTTCCTGCACGGCTGTCTATACAAGCTCCTCTTGTGACCTCCTGGAGTCATGGAGACAACTTTGGCCATGGTGCCATCGGCCTGGGGTCCACATCCCAGGTCTGCTATTTGCCAGCTGAGTGACTTTGGACAAATCCCTTGCACTGATCTGAGATCCAGCATCCTCATCTATGAGGGGACACGGCCCACCTTACAGAAATGATGCTAGGATCCCAAGAAATAAAAGGAACAAAAGCATCTAGCCCACTACTCAGCACTAAGTAGGCATTTAGAAAATCCCTGATTGACTGTCTGGTTTTTTACTGCACTTTCCCAAGAAGATTGCAAGCCCTTTAGTGTCAAAGACATCCTAAGATGCATATATTGAGTTTAGTTGCCTATAAACGACAGATCACAGTGCCCAGAAGAGCTTTGGGCCACCTCCCATTTTTCAAAGATGGAGGAACCAGTCCCATGACTCTAAGTGACTTAAAATTAACAAGTTCAATGGTCAGATCACAGCTCGGGGCATTCAGAGCCTACTCTGTCAAACTGTGAGGCACTGAGACTTCGTCGCTTACCAGGTATAGACATTTTTAACCTCTATCCACATAGGTTTCCTAAAATGACTCATCTGGCTGGATGCTTGGCAAATCCAAGCAGAGATTTAGCAACAGGGCTGTCAACAGGAGTTAGCTAAATACTCCAAATTAAAGTTAATTAGCCCCGTGGTAGGAAACAGTGTATTACACGGGGAAAGCCTCTTGCTTGCGTTCTCCCAGATAATTAAAGCTGCACAAGCATGCGTAGCGTGGGCTCTTTCAAACAGGTGAGGAACGGGTAAGAGACGCTTCTAGAAGTCATGATTTCCTGTATGGGGTTGCCTGGAGGTAAAGCCAGGGCAGTGCTACTGAATGTCCAGAGGGCAGAATCTGTCTTCTCAAATCATCACTCCTCTACATCCTGTCTTGCGCTGGGTTAAGCACTCCAAAGGCAGGCTGCCTAGCTAGGTCATCTGCGGCTTACATGATGAGTCCAGTCTGCCCTTTCCATTGCCTCTGGGGAGGGGACTCTGGAAGGGACGAGAAGCATGTTCTCCCTCTAACCCTGACCAAGAGGCTGCACACACAGTCTGGCAGGGAAGAGCTCTGGACAATTTTGGATTCTAATTCTGGCTCCACCGCAAAATAGCTATGTACTGTTAGACTGGTCACTTAAGCTCTCTAAGTCTCCGTTGATTTATCTTCCCGATTGGGATAATAAGACCATCCCTTTATTGAGAAGGCCAAATGAAAGGGTAAATGGAGCTGTGATGCTAAATGCATACGAAGAGATAGGTTCACCAGGCAGGACCCTAGGACCCCTGCCCATAAAGAAGCCCATTCTGGACCCCCGGGAGGTTATGATCTAAGTCACAAGTTGGTGCGGCTGTAAGGCTCTGCCGCATAGCTAAGCCAGCCAGTGGGGAAGAAGGGAAAAGTCAACTATTAATACTGAGAGCTGAGCAGCCTTCCCTGAAGGCACCCACCATCCTGGCACCCACGGGTGCCAGGGCAGCTCAAGCCCCTCTGCCCAAAGGAGAAGGAAGACTGGGATTTGACCAAGAGCCCAGTGCTGTCCTGGAGAAATGCCAGAAGCCCACCCCTGAGCTGGCCCTGGGAGGAGGTGTCGGGACTTGCTGGCCCAGGCCACCTGGGGTGGGCCATCTAGAATCAGATTCCCCATTGAGCCAGCTTTCAATTTAGACCTTGATCTTGAAGAGCCTCCTCATTCACTAAGAATTCACTTCAAGAGTCATATGGGTTTCTGACATAAAACACTCTGTCCTATGCCCATTTCTTTTCCAAAGCTCTCCCTTTGTCCTTGGCCTCTCAATATTAAACACACACACACACACACACAATTTTTTCTATGAAGAACCAATGGTATCTACACCTCTACCTAATGCCCACTGACCTCGCAGAATCACAGGACACTCAGGGGCCTCGTCTAAACCCCTCATTCTCAGCTGACGAGCCTGAGACATGACATGAAGTCACCTGCCCAGGGTCCCATTAACAAGACAGGGCATCCCCAAGCTCTGCAGTCTAGACCAAAAGGCAAGAGACACCCCAGAACTGCAGATCCTAAACTCCTAATCAGAACGGCTGCCAGGGTATTTCTTCTATTTCTTCAAAGTCAATTCATTCCTTTAGGACATAAGAGCATCTGCCTTGTAGGCTTTCGGACGACAACACTGACATGAGAAAACAGTTGCTTCAAAGAATAAAAGTGCCAGTGGGCATCTCGGGAGTGGACATTTGAAATGTTTTGTTTGGATCCCTTGCACCAAGGGACGCCATGAGAGGTGCTGCACCAAACTATTAAAATGGAACGCTGCCTGACTTCTAAAAGCTTCTGACGTCCAGCCATGACGCCGGAGGCTCTGAAGGTCCATAGATAGAGATTTCTGTCCAGAGAGAGGCCATCGTACTCCAAAGTGATAAGATTAACAGTCTTATTGACCTCACTAACGAAAAGGAAAGAGCTATTTTTTCTCAGTAAATTGCAAGCTATAACATATCCTGGAGAAGAGTTCTTTCCTATCACAGCGAGTTCTTTTCATAAATCCTGAGGACTCTCCCTGCCTCTGTCCCTTTCTGTGACTGTAGTTCGTTTGGACTGGGTCTACGCAGCCTTACACTGTTGTGGGTCTTGGCAGAGATGGTTTTCACGCTGTCAGGGTCCCAGATGACCAGGTCAGCATCGGATCCCACAGCAATGCGGCCTTTCCGGGGGTAAAGGTTGAACACTTTGGCTGCATTGGTGCTGGTCACGGCCACAAACTGGTTCTCGTCCATCTTCCCAGTGACCTGAGGAGGACAACACACACATGCACAACACGCGTGCACACAACAAAAGCAGACTAAAAAGTTGAAGGGTGCAATACTACTTAGCCATAAAAAGGAACACACTTTTGATACAGACAACAACTTGGATACTAAAGGCATTATGCTGAGTGAAAAAAACAACCTCCAAAGGTCACATACTGTACGATTTCATTTATGTAACACTGGCAAAATGACCAAGTTATAGAGATGGACAGACCAGGGGTGAGACGGAGATTCTTCCAAGGGTTGGGGTGGGTGTGACTATAAAGCGGCAGTAGGAGAGGGGTCTCTGTGGTGACGGAGGACATCTCTATCTTGATTGCGGTGATGGTTACACGGATCTACATATGACAAAATGGCACAGAACTATACACACACGTCGCACCACTGTCGATCTCTGGGTTTGGATATCACACTCTAATCGTGTAAGATGTAACCATGGGGGAAACTGGGTGAAGGGTACACAGGACCTCTCTGTCCTATCTCTGCAAGTTCCTCTGGATCTACAATCATTTCAAAGTAAAAAGTTTTTAAAAAAAATTTGAAGGGGCTGCAAGGCCTCTTGAGGAAACATCATTTGGCTTATGTCCTCTTCAAAGATACAGGCACAGACCCTGGCTCTTAGCCCAGCCAACACGGGAGTCTCAGCCGCCCGTCCCGGCAGCAAACCCTGGGTGCCAATCACACTCCACATGTCCTTCCCCCCACCTTCTCATCTCTACCACTTGCACCTCATGTCCCTTTAAATGCAGAATCTGAGGAGATGAATGCATTTCTCCGAGTTAGGAAACCTGCTCTAAATGCAACAGAAAAATGGGCAAAGGAAATGAGCAGGTAGTAAGAGGGAGAGAAAAATACAAATGGCCAAAAGTATACAAAAGAAATATACACTTTAGTCAGTCACTGAAGAGACTGAATGTAAAACAATGAGACACAAAATTCACCAATCAAATCGGCGATACTTTGGGTTTTTTGATGATAACACCAATTCAGACCTGGTAGAAGTAACTGGGTAATGCCACATATACTGCTGGCAGCATACAAATTGGTGCCATCTTTTTGGAAGGAATTTTGACGATATATGTCAAAGGCCTTAAAAATATGCACACCCCTTGACCCAGCACTACCAGTTCTAGAAATTTCTCCTACAAGCATCATTAAAGATGTGTCCAAGGATGTAGCTATAAGGGTGTTCATCCCAGCAAGAAAATCAGAAACAACATAAGGGACCAACCAAAGAATTACAAATGAATTACAGTTCAGCATTAAGATGGAATGGTCTGCTCTTAAAAACCAAGTTGTTCAAGTATGTTTAAGGATGTGGAGACTTTTTCATGCTATAGGTTTTTTAAAAGATAGGCTGCAAAATAGTATTCCAGTCACACACACACACACACACACACACACACACACACACACACGTGCAATCTCTCACTGGCAAAAAATGAAAGACATTTGCTAAAACGTTCATTGCAGTTATATCTGAAATAGGGTGTCATAAGTGATTTTTATTTTCTTTTTGGAATAACGATACATAGTTTACATAATTGAAAAAATTCATTAAGAAACAGAAAACCTATTGTTATTACGTTTTAAAATATTAAAACTAAAAAACCCCAAAGATCCTTTAAAGGTCAGGATATGTTCAAAGCAGGCTGAGCCCAGAGAGTCCAAAAGACCATTTTAAGGAAACTGAGTCCATCTCCACGAGTGGATTAACTAAGTCACCAGGTTGCTAAGGAAGCTTTTTCTGGACTGATTAAAAGAGTCATATTGTAAAGACTGGTTTTTTCCAGTCTCTACTGGTCCACAGATGATAATGGTGACAAATACATATGGGATACTTAGGAGGAAATGACCTCTGAGGAGTGGTCTTAGATTTCCAAACCTAAGAAATATTAGCACACAAGTTCCAGTTTCTGGAATTCTCTCAACTGCCATTTCCAGGCCTGCATGAGACCCAGGGCCCCCGGATGAGGAGGCAGGAGAAAGCTGAGCCCTCCCCCTGCGTGAGATCACTGCTCCTTACCACAGCCTTATCCCAGATGACGGACATCCGCTCCTCCGTGCCATTGGTGCCTTCAGGGATCAGGGTGAAGTTGTCCTTTCCTACGGCCTTCTGGGCAGTGTTGAAGGTACAGTGGGCACTGCCAGTGACCTGGAGATCTCCACTGGAAGGAAAACATACCACTGGCTTTTCACTGATCTTTGACCTCAGATCATCCTCGAACGTCCTTTTTAATGGGCCAGGCCACTGAAAGTTTTTGACTTAACTGTCTTCCCCTCAGGAGACAGGAAATTTGGGAAGCTATGGCCTGATGCGGAAGCTTCATTCTAATGCTGTGTATCTACGTCTACTTTGTGGGGTATCTTACGAGTGACACTGCACCACAGTAGAACCCCTTTGCTACCTCATTCATCCCCTTTGGTTGACTTTCAAGATGGCCCTGGTTTTTACCCAGAATTGCCCCCAGAAGCGTCAGGGTGACAATCCCCGGCTGCCGTCCGGCAATCCGAGTTTGGAGAACGAGGTCTCTGCTCGCAAGTTTGCTTCTGTCCACCATGTTGGAACCCACCGGTCAGCTTGGTCCGAGGAAAGACCAAGAACGGAAGGTGGGACCAAGTCGCCAACACTCACCAGGACAGCAAGGAGTTCAGAAAGTCCGGAGTGGTCGGGTCGGGGCTCAGGGGCGGGGAGGTGACAAAAGCAGCAGCCTTGGCCCAGTTCTTGCTCCAGTACTGGGAGCCGTCAGTCCCCAAGCTGGCGGTGATGGGCTCGCCATACACCACAGTCCCTGACAAACAGAGGGCAGAGCTGAGCACTGTGCGAAGAGGGGGGAGGAAACCACCACTGCTGGTACTCAGTGCCCGCCCAGCACATGCCCAGAGCTCTCAGCACCCCTTCCAAGAAGGGGCCCGCCTGCTCTCCCAGCTGAGGAAACTCATGTTGGGCGAAGTCACATACCCCAGCCAGCCAGTCACCGATCCAACGAGTACTCCCTAAGACTTCACCTGTGACCCTTGCTCTTCTTTTTCTTTAATTTTTATTTTATATGGGAGTAGAGTTGATTAACAATGTTGTGTTAGTTTCAGGTGTACAGCAAAGTGATTCAGTTATACATATCGATTCTTTTTCAGATTCTTTTCCCATGCAGGTTATTACAGAGTATTGAGTAGAGTTCCCTGAGCTGTACAGTAGGTCCTTGCTGAGTATCTATTTTCTATATAGTAGTGTGTGTTTGGTAATCCCAACCTCCTAATAAGGAGAGGGATCCCCTTTATCCCTGCTCTTCTAACTCAACCCTCTCCCCCTCGGGGATCCCAAACATTTCCTCCTCCTATTCTGTTGATTTCCAAATCTATTCACAATCTCCAGCTCAGACTGCATTCAAGCACCCAATCCCGAGCGCCATCTAGACTCTTATTTTGGGTGATCCAGGGCGCCTCACACTTAACCTCACTGCTCACCAAAACATGCCCCCTGCTCTCCCAATGTCTCCCAGTCCTTCTCCCAGTGTCCAGCTCTGGCTAATGAGCTGAGAGAGGAAACAATATGTGACATCAGTGGGATGAAGCATTTGAGAGCAAGTACACAACCCTCCACATCTGCCCAAGACACAGGCCGGGTCCCTGAGTCACCAGCCTGAGGGTCCCCAGATTCACAGCAGACTTTGTAAGAGTGCAAAGTGAAGGACTTTGCACAGTTACGTTACTGAGATTTCAGAGTTTGCAGAAGCCTAGCCTAATTCAGTATATTGTCAAGAAAGAATGTTGATTTCCTGATGCTTAAATCACGTCCTCTTCTCTATCCACTCATGTCCCAGCCAGAAAATTGGGAATCATTTCTATCCATCGAATGCCAATGCTTTAATGCCTTAAATACATCCTTTCCTTTCCACTCTGCATACCTTCCCTTAAAATCAGGACTTCATCATTTCTCCCCAGCTCACCTCCTTCCCCCCGTCTTCATCCATTCTCCATGGCACTTCCAGAGTGATCTTCCTAAAACATAATCTTCCCGTGTCACTCTCTTGCATATAATCCTCCCAAGGAGCCCTTCTGACTTCAAGGATAGAAACAAACTTCTCACTGAAGCATCTCATGCCTTTCATTAGCCGGCCTCACATCAAAACTGGTCTCTTCTCTACCATCATCCAAAAACTCCATCCCGTCCTCCACTCCAATAATCCAATAATCATTCAGTTTTAAATTTTTTGATTTTTCAGACAGAGAAAGACAAATATCATATGATATCACTCATATGTGGAATCTAATTTTTTTTAAATGATACAAATGAACTCATTTACAAAACAGAATTCAAAAACAAACTTATGGTTACCAAAGGGGAAACGTGGAGGGGAGGGATAAATTAGGAGTTTGGGATTAACATATACACACTATTATATACAAAATAGATAGGCAACAAGGACCTACTGTACAGCACAGGGAACTCTACTCAGTATTCTGTAGGAAATTTTATGGGGAAAGAATCTGAAAAAGAATGAATATATGTATATGCATAACTGAATCACTTTGCTGCATACCTGAAACTAACACAACACTGTAAATCAACTATACGCCAATACAATTTTTAAAAAAATAATAATCAATTTTTGATTCTTCCACTTGATGGAGATACCCTTAGGAAAGTGACTCAATAAATGTGTGCTGAACTGATTGAAGGGTGAGATATTCTATTAAGTAAAGGCATCAGAGCCGGAGTTTGATCCCAGGCCAGCCTCACCACCACAGGGAATTCACCTATTCTACCTGTTCCCACCAAGGGCTCCCCTGGCCCCCACAGTGGTCCTGGCAAGTGGGCCCTTGTCTCCAAACCCAGGGTCCTCAAGGCCAAACACTCCTCAGTCTGGAATGTGTCTCCTTTCCTCTCCGCGGCCTTTTCCAAGACTTTATCTCTTGGTAACATAGCACTACACCCACTCTGGGACAGCCGCTGCCCTGAGAGCTGGCTCTGGGAGCTGGCCCCCTACCCTGACCCCAGCCTCGGGAATCTCACAAAGGACGCTCTGTTCCGCCAGGGAGTGTTAGAGGCCCGGCAGGCAGGTCACTTGAGGAAATCGGTGACAATCCCCAAGCAGGAGGGAGGGCTCCAGAACTCAGGGGAAGCCTCCCTCTGAAGGAAGCCCCAGGAAGAGAAGGGCAATGCTCAGAATCACCTGGAAGGTCCCCAGCGTTCCTGACCTACTCAAAGCCCCTCAGGCAGGACTGGGTGGAGGAGCTGCTGGGCAGCTGCAAAAACCGCTCTAGCTCATCCCAGAGTAGTAAAACCCCGCAACAAGAAGGCCTTGGCTGCTGTCAGGTCCATGTCTATGAAATGCAAATGGCTGAGCAGGCCCCAGCTCCCCCAAGGGCCACAGTTTTCGACTGGGGCGTCAGCCAGAATTGGCTGAACTGAGGGTAGCTCTTCCAACCCCGCCAGGTCTGGAGGTCCCACTGGCTATTGACTGAGCATGAAGGTGAGGTCTGGGCGAGTCACTAGGAAAACAAAGGATCCGCAACCCTAAAGGCTTCCTGGCTTTGTCGACATGAAAGCAATCAAGAGACAGAACTGCCTGGAGAAAAAGAGTGGCTGCCAGTCTTTGGAAATTCTTGGACGAGCAGTTTCCTCATCTTCCCGTAACTCGATATTCCTCATATCCTCTCCCTGAATCTGCACTTCAGTCCTGCCTGTGGAAACTTGAGTACAAGGAGGGGCTGGTTCCTGGAATGTGTCCTGAATCCTACAAGTGTGAGTGCCCTTGACCTTGGCCTTCATCTCACTCTGCAAAATACAACTCAGATTTGGGTGGAGGAGCCGGTAGAGGAGACGGGGCCCATCCCCTCCGCGCCCCGGCCCACGCACCTCGCCGCAAGGGAATGAACTCGGCCTTCAGCCTACGCAAAACCCAGACATGGGTCAGAATCCAAGGCCACTGCTGACCAGACCTGCCTCCTTAGACCAAGGCTGAGCCAGGACTCCTGGGCCGGGGCCAAGCAAAGATGTGGGCACTTAGAGAAGGAAAAAAGGCATCTTTCTTTTTTTAAAAATTGGAGTATAGCTGCTTTACAATGTTGCGTTCGTCTCTGCTGTACCACGAAGTGACTCAGCTCTATGTATACATATATCCCCTCCCTCCTGGACCTCCCTCCCCCTCCCCCCACCCCACCCGTCTAGGTCAGCACAGAGCACCAAGCTCAGCTCCCTGTGCAATACAGCAGGTGCCCACTAGCTGTCTATCTTCCACATGGTAGTGTATATATGTCAATCCTAATCTCCCAATTCGTCTCACCCTCCCCTTCCCCCTTGTGTCCACATGTCCATTCTCTACGTCTGCGTCTCTATTCCTGCCCTGCAAATAGGTTCATCTGTACCATTTTTCTAGATTCCACATATATGCGTTAATATGCGATATTTGTTTTTCTCTTTCTGACTTACTAGAGTCTGTCATACAGAGTGAAGTAGGTCAGGGAGAAAGCCATCTTTGCAGCTCATTCCTGCTTTGCCCTGTTCAGGGATTCAGAGGTCCTTGCTGTCTTTTGGGTTGTCTTCTCTTCAGCCCCCAAAGGCAGGGCAGGAGTTACACCGTCCTGAGGAGGCCTCCACCTCTGCCCGTTTTATAAACACGGTACCTGAGACAGCCACGGATGGGCTTCTGGACCTCAGTCAGGCCGCAGACACCACTGCACTGCATGCCGGAAATAATTACCACTAATAATAATAAACCACCAAACAGGCTTCACTGGCCTTTCTGCCCTCCTCCAAACACACTGCTGATGTTTTCTTGGTGGCAGTTAGACCTTCATGCTCTCGTTCTGTGGGGAAAGTCTAAACTGAAGGATGTGATCCCAGGCCAGCCTTTGGCAGACTCCCTAGGATGGCTGGGAACAGCAGGGCTGGGGGTGGTGTTTATTTACAACGGGCCTGAGCGCATTCATGAAGAATAAAGGAAGGCTGGGGGTTAGATATGTTTGACAGCTTCCGCCCGGACGGTTAGTCAGTTCCCATGAACGAGAAGCAAGAGGACAAATCCAGAGCAAAAACAACGGAAAATCGTGTGTGTGTGCGTGTGTGTGTGTGTGTATGTATTTCAAAACACAGCCATAAAAGCACAGTGAAAAACTACACAAACACTGGGACTTCCCTGGCGGTCCAGTGGTTAAGACTCTGCGCCTCCACTGCAGGGGGCGCTGGGTTCAATCCCTTGTCAGGGAACTAAGATCCCACATGCCCTTTGCAGCGGCCAAAAAAAACCTACACAAATACACACACACACACCACTCTCCCTCTCCTCTCAGAGACCCCAGGCCAGAACTCAACACCCTGGCACCTGTCCATGGATAAGATAACCCTGTCAGATTTTGGTATCAAGAGTGGTTCTAAAGGAACAGAATCTTAAAAGTTTTCTGAATTGGCTCTGGGGTTTCTGAAACTGGCTCTCTAATCTGATGTGATTTAAAGCACTAATGACTCCACTCCCAGTAGCTAAGAGAGCACTGATAGTACATGGCGTGATGGGCCCCCAAAGGCAGGGCAGGAGTTACACCGTCCTGAGGAGGCCTCCACCTCTGCCCGTTTTATAAACACGGTACCTGAGACAGCCACGGATGGGCTTCTGGACCTCAGTCAGGCCGCAGACACCACTGCACTGCATGCCGGAAATAATTACCACTAATAATAATAAACCACCAAACAGGCTTCACTGGCCTTTCTGCCCTCCTCCAAACACACTGCTGATGTTTTCTTGGTGGCAGTTAGACCTTCATGCTCTCGTTCTGTGGGGAAAGTCTAAACTGAAGGATGTGATCCCAGGCCAGCCTTTGGCAGACTCCCTAGGATGGCTGGGAACAGCAGGGCTGGGGGTGGTGTTTATTTACAACGGGCCTGAGCGCATTCATGAAGAATAAAGGAAGGCTGGGGGTTAGATATGTTTGACAGCTTCCGCCCGGACGGTTAGTCAGTTCCCATGAACGAGAAGCAAGAGGACAAATCCAGAGCAAAAACAACGGAAAATCGTGTGTGTGTGCGTGTGTGTGTGTGTGTATGTATTTCAAAACACAGCCATAAAAGCACAGTGAAAAACTACACAAACACTGGGACTTCCCTGGCGGTCCAGTGGTTAAGACTCTGCGCCTCCACTGCAGGGGGCGCTGGGTTCAATCCCTTGTCAGGGAACTAAGATCCCACATGCCCTTTGCAGCGGCCAAAAAAAACCTACACAAATACACACACACACACCACTCTCCCTCTCCTCTCAGAGACCCCAGGCCAGAACTCAACACCCTGGCACCTGTCCATGGATAAGATAACCCTGTCAGATTTTGGTATCAAGAGTGGTTCTAAAGGAACAGAATCTTAAAAGTTTTCTGAATTGGCTCTGGGGTTTCTGAAACTGGCTCTCTAATCTGATGTGATTTAAAGCACTAATGACTCCACTCCCAGTAGCTAAGAGAGCACTGATAGTACATGGCGTGATGGGGCAAAAGAAATGCACAAAACACCACATCAGGTACTTAAAACAGGCAAAGTTCTGGGTAACTGTGTATTTGACACCTTAGAACATTTTTGTCAAACCGCGTAGAACAAGGTTAGCTGGTTGCTCCTAATTACGCTGGACAAAGTGGGGAAAGACAAGGATGACTCAGGGAGTCAAATTCCCAGTTCAAGGGTCCCATAAACGACCCCAAAGTTTCTACATCTGCCCCAAAAGAGATCCTCATCTCCAGTAGCCTCAGAGCTAAACCAGCTGAAAACTGAACCCAGAGTCTCACCCTGCAAGTGGCTGAATTGAATTCCCATCCTGCAAGCATCTGCCATTAAGGTGAGGGTGTTCGGCTGCCATGTCAACTCTTCCGAGTCTCCAGCCTGCCAGCCCACCCTGCAGACTCCAGACTTGCCGGTGCCCATATCGCATGAGCCAATTCCTTAAAATGTGTGTGTGTGTGTGTGTGTGTGTGTGTGTGTGTGTGTGAGAGAGAGAGAGAGAGAGAGAGAGAGAGAGAGAGAGAGAGAGAGAGAGAGAGAGAGAGAGAGAGAGATTGGTTGTGTTTCTGCAGAGCCCTGACCAACACAGATCTTGGTGAGGTTTTATAACATTCGCAGCCCAACCCATGGGCCACTCTCTGGGTTCAAGATTACTAGGTTGTGCATTAAGTTAACACGAAGGAATCGTCCCCCAGGTTGGGTCAGTCCTCACGGGGCCCGTGACCACGTGCTTCTCATCACACCGCCACCATTCCTACTGACCCACAGGGCATAGGAAGTCTCGTCGCAAGTTTGGGTTGTGGACGTTTCTGCATCTGGGTTCCCGGGGTGGGGGGGGGGAGGAGGGGGAGGGGTGTGCACGGGATGAGGTCATCAGCGCCATGCTCGACCCCTCACGTGGACAAGATGCAGTCGGAGGGTGCTTGTTTGCGAGAAATCCCGACACTGGATCCTCAGTGGAAAGAGAGCCGGCCCGGAGTCTGGAACTAAGGGTTCTATTTCCCACGGGCTGGATGACCTGGGGCAAGATAGTCAATCTCCGCACTGCAGTTTCCTTTCCGTGACATGAGCCTATCACATCGACCTGTGTCTAAATTCTTTTGAAGAGTGAAAACTGCCCAAGGTATCGTGGTGCTGGCTGTGTCTTCATTTCCTTATCTGCAGGGTGGGGTTGGTGACACGCTGTCCTGTGGAAGGACACAGAATGAAGGAAGCAGCACGGGCAATGCAGCCCCGTGGAAACAGGCCTCACTCACGCTCTATCTCACACCTTCACTTACCTAAACACCTCCTGTCTTGGATTTAGGACCTGCAGGTCTCTGGGTGGGAGGCACGTGGAGACCAGTGAGGGGAGATGCTACTACTCCAGCCATTGATGGGGTTCTGGTTTTTCAGCAGCTCACATTCGCACAGAGATGTTGAGTCGTTTTACACAGCCTGACCCCTCTGAGACCGGGCAGGGAGCTGCAGTGCGTGTCTGTGAACAGTGGCGCCTTCCTCTGCGCTCTAACCATACTTGGCTCGCACCTCTTTGATAACCTATTTCCCATGTGACCGTCTGCTCCCGCACCCTCCCCCTGCTAGTAAAGGAGCTAACAGGGCTGGGACCATTTCTCACCTCCAGCCCAAACGCCTTAAGTATCACATAGCAAAAGTTCGTGGAATAAATAAGGGAACTCTCTATTTTACAGAGGAAGAAAAGGAGCCACAGCATGTTGGCAGTGTCCCATACCTGCCTCCAGGGTCCAGAAGAAACCACCTGAAGCTGAAAAACAATCCTCAGCAGAAAATCCTTGCCCCAGGTCAGAGGCATCTTTGCTCTGCTCTTCTAACAAGCCCAAAGTTAAACCAGCCCTTCACTCTTTAATCATCATAGTAGTAGGTAGCGTTATTACATAGCCCTTACGTGCATTATCTCATTTAAGCATCATCCTTTTGCCTTTGTCACCACTACTACCCTCCCCTGCACATGGAAAATGAGACCCAGAGGTGGTAAGTCACCTACCCACCATCACTTGCTAGTGCCTCGTGGAGCTGGGATTTGATCCAGGACAGGATACTGATCCCAGAGCCCTAACGCTCAATACAGCTTTATGTTGTTTTTCTTCTTGGTCACTGGGGAAATCCTTGCTTCAATATTATCCATGACTCTGTTGGGTGTCAGACTCCAGTTTCTACCCAGTTTGTTGAGGAACTAAACCCCAACAGATACCGAGAAGGAGACGGTCACAGCATTTCCCATATTAAAATAATCTCAAAGCATGAAGGTGAGTCAAACATTAATGCAGACCTTCATGGCCCGAGGTCAGACGCCGACGATCAAAGCCCAATTCCACCCTTCACCAGCTCTGAGCTTCAGTTTACTCAGCTGCAAAGTAAAACAAAGTACAGAAATTCCTGCCCCGGCCACCTCCCAAAGTTGTTAGGAAGTTCCAACAAGATGGAAAGAACCTAAGCGCCTACGAGCAGGCGAGGGTTTCTCCTTCTTGCTCATTAGTACCGGAAATTCCTTTCTGGCAGCTCAAGTGCATCTAAAGCAAAGGCTTTCAAGGGCTACAAGGGCCACTGTCTGAATGCAAGAGCCGCCCTGGGAACCACAAAGCAGACACAGTTGGACTCACACCCCGAAGGCTCTAAATGAATAGGCTGAAGTGGTCCCTTCTTGGTGCTCAGGCCCCAATACACACACAGGGTCTAAGTCATAAAGACAACAGAACGACATCCTGGGGTGCTGAGTCATAGATATTTGAGAGGGCCTGGACTCCAGCTCTGCGTCTTCAATTGGGGAAACTGAGACACAGAAAGGAGAAGGAGCCGCCGCACTGCCGGCAGGGTGGCCTGGGGCCCAGAACACTCCCTCTGCAGCCCCAGAGCAGGGCCAGTGCCACCTGCCCCAGAACCGAGGCACCTCCATCCCGAGATTCAGACAAGTGAGAATCCGAATTGGAAAACATGGCCTCGGTGTTTAAATTCTGCTAAATTGAATGCTTCCTTATATTAAAACTATATTAAAACGTTCGCTTAACTTTCTTTCTCTTATTTTCATCTGGGTATGGTACGGTTACTAAAATAAGCTGTCCCCAACTTCCCCTTTGCACACGTCGTGCCAGCTGTCCACCCCACCCCGCTACATGGAAGCAGCGATTCTGTGATTAGCGTTGGGTGCTGCGGCTGATTCCCGTGTTGCAAATGTGTGCCTGGGTGATAAAGGGCCCAGGTGAGGGAGGGTCACCAACAGTAATCATCCACATGTCTCCCAGAAACAACTCTGAGCTGATTCTAAGTGAATGCTCCATTTCAAAAAGGCAGTTCCTTCCAGCTGCCAGGAGAGGGCAGGTTTCCAAAAAACTGGTAACGCAGCAACCATTTCGTGAAGAGCCTAAGGACAAAGGCCCCAGGGGAGCTGCAAAGAACTGGGGCTAGGAGTTCATTGCTGGGTCCATTTGGAGGCTATCAGCTCCTGGGACAGGCTGACTCAGTGGTCATTGAGCAATTTGTTCTAAGTCTTGCACCAACTCACCCACCAGTGAAAAGATCCAGATCCACGTGGATCACATCCCACAGAGAATCAGAAACAAACCAGAGAGGTCAGACCGCTCCCTTGCTGACAGAGAAAGAAAGACACATGGAGAGAGATAAAGGAATCAAAAAAGAATGAGCGTGGGCTTCCCTGGTGGCGCAGTGGTTGCGCGTCCGCCTGCCGATGCAGGGGAACCGGGTTCGCGCCCCGGTCTGGGAGGATCCCACATGCCGCGGAGCGGCTGGGCCCGTGAGCCATGGCCCCTGGGCCTGCGCGTCCGGAGCCTGTGCTCCGCAACGGAAGAGGCCACAACAGAGGGAGGCCCGCATACCACAAAAA
>NC_041222.1:96750809-96816440 GCF_002837175.3 Physeter macrocephalus | reverse complement strand
CCAACAGGGAGAGGCCCGCGAACCACAAAAAAAAAAAAAAAAAAAGAGTGAGGGGGGGGGGGGAGGGAGAGAGAGACACCAAGAAAGTGGTACAGACACCAGACGAAAGCTAGAAGAAAGTCAAGAGAGAAACGGAGACACTGAGCTGGAGAAATGCAAAGAGGCAATCGAGTCGGGAAATAAAATGGAGAGAGAGGGAGCAAGGAAGGAGGGAGGGAGGGAGGGAGGGAGGGAGGGAGGACTCACTCTTCTATGATACTCATGTTCTGATCCAGCCAAGATCCACCCCAAGTCCACTAAACAGGATCAGGCTTTCTTTCTGTAAGTGGAGCTACACCCCCAAGCACAGACCACGTGGTGTGATTAGCCGTACTCACGGTCAAAGGCAGGTTCAGTAGGGCTGCGCTGCATTCATAATGGATAAGGTGCTCACAGCACATCTCCTGGAAGCAGCACTTAGGAAATTAGTTTCTAAGAACCTTGCCTCTGCAACAGAGGACCAGCCTCAGCCCAGAATATATAGCTATAATCTACAGAGAGCCACTCCAGCACAAGGAGAACAGGACACCAGGGCGGCCAGGGCAAAATCCCCATCCTACGCCCCCACGAGACTCTCTCACACACCCCAGCGGAAACCACCACCAGCCACGGAGGGGAACGGTGTTTAGCAACAGAAGGTTCCCCAGGATTCTGTGGCGCATGGACTGACGTCATCTGTGTATGTGCCTGGTCCATTTAGACTGCGTCAAATTAACTCCAACTTTTCTACAGAAGTGGGGACAGGAGGCAAGTGTGCCCGTCCACCCACCCTGTGCTGTGCGCGGCTTTAAATAGATGCCAATACGGCCGCGGCCCCGCAACACAGCAAGAAGCTGGAGCTCCCCGCCGTGCCCGGCTGGAATTAGGTTAATGCTGGAACGTGAGAGCCGAGCGACCCACTTGGCAGCGGGGGTTGGAAAAGCACCCCTCCCCCTCCCCCTCCCCCCGCCCCCCTCCCCTCTGGAACCTGCGCACAGTCAGACCGCAGGCGGCACTTACCCTTTTTCCGGGCCTGGGCGATGACTTCCGCGGCGCTCTTGCTCATCACCTTGGTGATGTACAGGGGGCAGTTGGTCTGGTTGGCTATGGTGATGGAACGGTTCACGGCTTCCGCCTCGACCTGCAGTAGAGCATCCAAGCGTGAGAACTGTACCCACACTCAGTCGGTTCCCTGAGCCCGTCTCTACCCTCCCCCCACCGGGAAAGGCCACGGTGAACCAGAGACCACTGTGTCCTCAGGGCTCTACCCTGAGCGGCACTGCGGGCGGGGGATGTGACTTGCCCAGTGTCACTCAGTATTGATTGGTTGAAGGGATGGGGCAATTCCTTCCTGGCCCTTGTGGATGGTTCTAGGCGTGGTCAGCATCAGCCGGGGTGTGTAAGACATGCAGATTCTCAGGTGCCTCGGGCCCTTCCCCAGACCCACAGGATCAGTAACTCTGGGGGTGGGATGCAGAAATGTGGCTCTTATGGACCCCAGGTGGTATTTACACTTGCTAATGTTTGAGAACCACCATGCCTGGAAACCAATGGCTCCCAGTGTGGTGCATTCACTCCAGGGGCATGGTCTCCAGTCACAACATTCAGTGATGGAATTTCTGAGCTGGGCTTCTGTCCCACCCCCACAAACGAAGCCAGCATCATCCGAGAAACAATGCGGCCTCACAGGGCTCTGGGAACGGAGCAGGCAGATGTGCGTAAACCAAAGGCCCCTCTGTATAGGCAAAACTGGTACACCCTTCAGCACAAGACGGGAGGGCTGCGCTAACCAGTAACCTGATTCTTTAAACCTGATGCTTCAGTGAACGACGTTCCAAAGCCCGCAAGGGATTACTGCTAAATAAGCCCAAGGGATTCCTCATCAGGTGAGACGAGTTCTTAGACTGCTATATTGTGCAGGGGAAGCAGCGGTGTGTGCTTAGCATGAACAGGTGAAGGGGCGAGTGAGACGATGTAACAGAGGACCTCAGAAAGCCTTATTGCTCCCTCCCGAATCCTGGCAAAAGGCTGGCTTCAACTCTTGCAGGCAAGGGACTGGGTCTTCCTTGGTTTCTTGCATCCTCCAGGCTGTTCTCCCGGGGTAGCACCTGGTACCCAGCAGGTGCTCAAAAATGTTTACTGAGCAAATAAGTGACTTCATTTTGGGTTGAAGCTAGGCTGTTCCATGAAGAGCTGCTACTTTTCATAAGAAATGACCAAGCTCTGGACTGAATCATCTTAGCTAACCAGTCTCTACGGCAGCTCGGCTAAGAGCTGAAGTTCCGCAACTGCGCTAAGGGGTGATCTAAATTAATATACGGGGACATCCTTCACATTTGGTCTCTTGGGCTTCAACTATGTGAAGAGAGATGTCTCGAGACCCAAAGGCAAACCAAACAGCTCTTGAAAAAGCTCATTAAATGTCCAAGTGTTTTTAATTCCCGGCATAGCTGAACAATCGGCCTCCCCTCTCCTGGGCTCCAGTTGCAACACAAGGGCCTCTAGCCCAGGCAGCACAGAGGAGGGACGTCTTGCATCTCTGCGGTCACCGTAAAAGTCCACAGGGTGAAATGCAAACAGGACGCCACTAGAATCTGCATGGCTTCCAGGGGTGCAGGTGACTGCCCAAATCCACTGTCCTAACCCAGACTCTTCTGAAGCGAACAGAGGCGCTATTCATAACTTCACGGGGCGACGGGTTTGGACCAGGACTGCCCCGGGTGAAGCAGAATGCACAGTCATGCTGATTAGGGAGTAAATGGAGCAGAAGTGCCAGTTCTAGGGGGCCCTACCCTGGAGCACTGGCTTCTGTGAAGACTAGTTTGGTGGGAGAATCTGGGTCCCAGGGCCCTGTCTGGATTGGCTCATCTGCTGGAAGGTGAGCTCTGAGCCCTCCCCACCCCCTAGTCGGGCAACAGGCCCGCAGTGAGGGCAGAGGCTCTAAGGTCCCCTCGCGGAGAGAGGAGGTCATGTAAACCCCACGTCTCCACGTTTCACCCAGAACCATGGAAGGATCCACGTGTACCGTTCTGGTGCACATGTGTATGCCTCCGATATTGAACATAAACGGTCTCACACACAGTGAACTCTGGCTTCAATATTCTGACAATGGTATTACAGTTTAAAAATAAAATTTTGTATTTGTCTCCTTACAGAGCTGTCAGGGATTTAGGGGGTCACCTAAGCCCTGGTTTCTGATTTTAAAGAGGAGCCTCCCCAAGGTCCAGGGAGCAAAGCAACCTATACAGGCACGTGCAGAAGTGTCAGTACACGACTCTCCCCTTGCGGCCCAGGTCCCCAGCTGTCTGCATACCCCAGTCATCCCATGCCTCAAGGCCCAGTTAGGAGGTTCCCTCCTCCATCAAGAATTCTGTCACCCTTACCTCCGGTGCCCCACTCTCCTCCCAGACACCAGTCTTTGTGTGTTTTGTGTGTGTGTGTGTGTGTTCTGTCTGTTTGTTTTGTACCACACCACATGGCTCGTGGGATCTCAGTTCGCCGACCAGGGACTGAACCCAGGCCACAGCAGTGCAAGCCAGGAATCCTAACCACTAGGCCACCAGGGAGCTCCCCAGACACCTGTCTTACAGCCGTAACTGGCGCAGAACTCCACACGCCACGCCCCTACTTACTTTGCATCTCCCCCTCCTCCCCAGCTTGTCTGGAATCCCTCTCAGAAGGGACCACTTTCTCATCCACCTCGATGTCCCCCACAGGCCTCCATCGTAACACGTGCTTGGGTACCACTGACGGACAGGAGGTTTCTAGATTTCCACATCCCTTATCGTCTCCCTTTCAATCTTCTCCGCTGAAAACTGGGGGAAATCCGACTGGCAATCTCACACGGTTGGGTTGGAAAGGGCAGCAGAAAGAAGAACAGGTTTTGTGGGGTTCAAGCACAAGTTACCCATCATGATGCTGGCGATGGATCACAAAACCAGGAAGGAATTACATTACATTTTGGTATGTTCTTAACTGTTTCTTGTGCACTGGCAATATCTCCTTACCGGTCTCTAAAGCTCAGTTCCCTCAGAATGCATCCATGTTTCATCCTCTTTATCTCTCCCAGAGGGTTTAACGCACTGTTAACAGATCCCTGGCGATGAACTAAAAAACCACCCCCAGCAGCCAAGGGAGAAGGGGGCGGCTGGCGCCTGGCAGCTCACAGGGCTGACCTAGAGGTGCACCTGCTCAGGGGAAGCACCGCATGCTGTGCCCGGCCTAGAGTCGGTGCCTCTGAATCAGCTGAGAGGCCGGTGACCGTGGAAAGCAGACAGGAGAGAAAGTCCCCAAAGCAGCCTCTCGTGAGACCACAGGACCCTCCCAAGGAGCCAGAAGCTCCCCGTGTTGGAGCGTTGCCGCTCTGCCAGCCCCTAAAGGAGCCTTCCCAATCTACGGCTGGCTGGCAGTGCAACAGCAGCTGCAAGAGAAGTCTCCCGGGCCTCACTGTGGAAAAACAGGTTTGATGTTGGTGGTCAAAATAGCAACCAGGACCCCTCTCCTCCGATAGCTTTGTCCTGTTCAGTAAACCCAGGGCGGGCTTGCTTTCTATTTGGGGTTTGCAGGGACCTGGGGATGCAAAGCCGACGGTGGGAGAGACGGAAGCAAGCCCCCGGGAAGGCTCTGAAATGGAAACAAGCGCACGGCTCTCACGAGGAGCCCCGGGTATCAGGAAGAGGGGCGTTTGCTTTTCTCAGAGGACAATATCCTCTTCCTCTTCCCAGCTGATCCAGCCCGGCCACCGGATGAGTTGAGAGTCCACTTTCCAGTGAAGCCCAGCCCCAGGTGTCACCACCTGGTTACACAGGCCCGCTGGCTTCCCACTGAGCCTGGGCTCCGGGGTGTGTGTGTGTACACACTGAGGGGGTCGGGAGGGCAGGCAGGATACTGCTTGCAGTTTCTAGCTCTCTGATGCTGAACTTCACACCCCCGTGATTTCTTTACACGAGACACACTTCACCGCAGGACACCTCCGGGCAGCACCACACACAGGCAGCAGAATGGAATGGGTCCCCTGGATCCAGCCGTGCAATGGACTGAATGGCGCCCCCTGGAGTTGTGCGAAGGAGGCTGTGTCGCGTTGCCCTCACAGGACGCTCTAAAGCTGAAATGTGGGCTGTTACGCACAGTGTCTGGCACCTCTGGGTACTCAGGAAATGCTAGCTCCCAGTGGGGCTTACAAGGAGAAGAAGGGAGAGGCACCCCTATGCCCCTCCCGGAGACCTTGCAGCTCCAAGGCCTGATCCCAAAACTGTCTCAAGGCTGAACGCAGGGCCAGCCACCTCCAAGGAGGATGGGTCTGGGGACCGTCATGCCTGCACAGCCCTTCCCACTCCCACAGCTTTATCCAGGGAGATGCGGTTAAAATGATCACCGAGGCCAGCCTTGAAGGGGAAACAAAGGCACAGGAAGGAATCTTCGGAGTATCTGCGCAAGTGAGATGGGGTCTGCACGTGTGCGTGTACGTGTATGTGCATGTGTGTGAATGTGCACACACATTGTGTGTTTGTGTGTACACGTGTGCGGGAGGGCGCCTGTGCGTGTACATGCGTGCACTTGTGTGTGTGTACCCTTGTGTATAAAACCAGCCTCAGGTATTTTTAGCATCAGCTACTGGGACTGTCTGCCTCTCCCGCGACCTGCATCCCCAAATCACTGTCCACCAGCCATGGTCACAGCCTGGGGCTCCCGGCAGCCAACAACACAGGGGCCTAAAGAGGTCACTTCAGCCTCCTGCACCCTCGCGCCAGCTCCGGTTCAGCTTTTCCGTGCGCGCGGGAAGGCTGGTGATTGTGAACGGACCTGCATCCCAGGGCCTGGAGAGGGACCACACAATAGTGAAAATGCAACAGCTTCCATCCTTTCATCTGAGAGAAATGACCCCAGGGCCTCAGATGGTAATGAAGGTGCCCTGGTGTGCATGTGTATGTGTGTGACTGTATGTCTGTGACTCTGTGTATGTATCTGTGTGCCTCTGTGTGTATGTGTGTGTGTACCTGTAATGTGCACGTCTCTGTGTGTGTGTCTCTGTGTGTCTGTGACTCTGTGTGCCTCTGTGTGTATGTCTCTGTGTGTGTACCTGTAACGTGCGTGTCTCTCTGTGTGTGTCTCTGTGTGTCTGTGACTGTGTATGTATCTGTGTGTCTCTGTGTGTATGTGTGTGTGTACCTGTAACGTGCATGTCTCTGTGTGTGTGTCACTGTGTGTCTGTGACTCTGTGTGCCTCTGTGTGTATGTCTGTGTGTGTGTACCTGTAACGTGCGTGTCTCTGTGTGTGTCTCTGTGTGTCTGTGACTGTGTATGTCTCTGTGTGCCCGTGTGTATGTCTGTGTGTGTATCTGTAACGTGCATGTCTCTGTGTGTCTGTGACTCTGTGACTCTGTGTATGTATCTGTGTGCCTCTGTGTTTATGTGTGTGTGTACCTGTAACGTGCGTGTCTCTGTGTGTCTGTGACTCTGTGTATGTATCTGTGTGCCTCTGTGTGTATGTCTGTGTGTGTATCTGTAACGTGCATGTCTGTGTGTGTGTGTGTCTCTGTGTCTGTGACTCTGTGTATCTGTGCGTATGTCTGTGTCTGTGACTCTGTGTGTGTATCTGTGTGTGTGTCTATGTGCTCACACACAGTAAAAGGGCAGAACGAGGAACTGTAAGCCCTCGGTGTGTGCAAGGCATTCTAAGTGGCTTCTACCTTTGCTTTTTTCTGCCTCTTTCCTACATTCTTTCTCCTTTCCAGCCTCACCCTCCCTCCCCCAAAGCCTAGGGAAAAGGCTGGGGAGACGAGACACCTCACCTGACCCAGGCAGCCCACTGATGGCGCCTTCAATGCCACACCCTCAGAATCCATTTTCTGCTGGGGGGAGCAGAGCCCACGGGTCCTAACGTGACCCCTTCCCAGACTCAGAGGGGAGGTCCTGGCCCTAAAGTTCTGCGATGTGGGGGCCCTGGTCCCATCCGTACCCCTCTCACCCAGCATCTCCCTCCACCTGTTTCCAGGAGGAAAAATCCTAATTTTAAGTCACCATCCACTCCCGTGATGATTTTATCTGCCCTCTCTGCCTGTCTCTTTTCCTGGAAGGACAAAATCTATTCATTTCCATAAGACCCCCAGAATCCTCTGCTCAGAGCTGCCAAGTCCTCCAACGCCTGACCCTGAGCCTTTCATTAAAGAGCCAGCTCCTGGAAAGTATTCAGAGGGCACAGATTCTATTTAGAAAAACAGGTTCTCTGTCACATGAGATGGGAGCACCCCCTCCTCACTCACCAGCCTCGCCACCCAGGACAGTGACTCAACGTCGGGGCCAGCAAGAAGCCCGCTCTGAACTTTCCCTCCTCGATTTTGAAAGGTTCTGTCTACCACACTCTGCTGATTATGTTATACCCTGTGCAGACCTATCATGGAAAAACGTACAGTCCCCTTCTGCTTTCTAGACACTCAGAAGAGCTTTTATGGTAAGATTTTGGAGGCCCTGGCTTATGAACCACAACACCCCAACTGCTGGATGCTAATAAAAAGCTGTTTGTGTCTGTCTACCCAAGAAAGGGCTTGAAGAATTAGAGACAGAAAGAGGAGTCTTTAGGCTAAACAAGCCATACTGCTTTACCCCACAGCACAGTCTAACCCTTCACTTTGCCTGTGTAGACACTTCTCAGTGGGTGATGTGACTTCTCAGAGGGACCAAAATCAGCACCCGAGAAGCCCAATTCTCGACAGGCAGGAAGTGGGTTCTCTGTGGCTCTGGTGGCGCCCGCCCCAGAGCACGGATTCATGCATTCCATTCAACGGACGCTCACCTCCTCGGGCCGGCTCAGCACATGTCCCTCGGGGCCCGTGATGCCCAGATCCAGGATCCTCTGCTGTTCCTGCAAATGTTTAAAGAAAAGCAGGCTTTCAGGGAGAGCTGGATCCCAGATGGCTCTGACTGCCGAGACGTGGGTAAAAATGACTCGGGCAAGACATCAAAATGGCACGCTGACCACTCAGCCCTCATCCCAAGACCCCACGAAGAGGGGGCACGGTACCCTGCTCCCAGGGCTGCCCGAGCTATGACAGATCAGTTACAGCCTCCCAAATATGTGCAGCTGTCCCCTGGGATGCCGAAAGCCAACGTGTCCCCAGCCCTGGGCTACAGTGTAAAATATCTATGCGTGGACATCCACAGGCAGCCGCGTCACAGCACTGAGAGGAAGCACTTCGCTGCGGAAAGGCTACACGTCCTACAGAAGATGCCGAGCAGCACGGGCATCCCCAACATTCGCTCTGTCAGTGAGGCTGTTTGCACGGTCCCACTGGGTCACTCCGCTTTGCCCCACCGGAGCTGAGCTACGGAAGCCACTCCACTCTCGAGCCTGCCTCTCACCCTGTGGGTCACGTCGAGGTGACCAAGAGAAAGCACATACCTCTGCAATGATGTCGCCGTTTTCCGCGTGGACTTGAGCAATGGCTCCAATGTCCCGGATCACGCTCAGGACTTCATAGATCTGAGAGAGGGAGGGGGTGGGATCAGAGACAGGGACCTCTGTCTTCCTGGTCACAAGTACAGCACCTCCCTGACAGCCACAGGGACCAGCATAGGGACCCCTCCCTGCTTCTATTAAGGCCGGCTTTTCTGACACGCCCGAGGGCAGTGTTTCTGGCCACAAGTGGCAGAGCAGGACCTCTCGGTAATTAACAGGTAATTAACAGAGGCAGCGTAACCTAAAAGGGCTTGAATTAGGAGACGCTCTTGGGTGACACCTTCTCTGCACCAGGTTTGCTGAAGAGGGTCGGGGAACACCTCTCGGTCACCCTGGCCCACGGCAGGTGGCTGACTCCAGAGCTTGGTGGAACACCTGTCCTGGGGGACCGGGGCACTGGGTTCGTACCCTCCCCAAAGGGAGTTACATCGGGGGCTTCATCCACCAGCCATTTCCCGTGGGCATTCACTGGAGGCAGCCTTCAAGACGACAGCAGTGGTCCGAACATACCGAACGCCAGTGAGCAGGCTTTTCTTACCTGGGAATCCGTCAGCTGGAAGCGATCTTTGAAAGCCATGTACACGAGGAAGGAATTTACCCCTAGTGGACAGACAAACAGAGAGGTGGAGACGTGACAAACAGATAAACCAATAACCTGGAAGGGAATAAGGAAGTAATAATATTATGCATATGTATGCAGAGAGACAGGAAGTCAGAGAGAGAAAGGGAGAGACAAAGAGGGACAGAGATGGAGACAGAGAGAGAACGTTAAAGCGAATGTGGTAAGATATGAACAACTGGCGAATCTGGCAACGGGGTGCATAAGGATTCTTTTTAGTAGTTTTACAATCTTCTCTGAAGTTAAAACCATATCAAAATTTTAAACTGCCCGTATTTGGACACCCATGTTCACAGCAGCATTACTCACAATAGCCAAAAGGTGGAAGCAAAATGTGTCTGTGGATGAATGGATAAACAAAATGTGGTCCATCCATACAATGGGATATTATCCAGCCTTAAAAAGGAAGGGAATTCTGACACAGGCTACAATATGGAGATGAGCCTCGAGGACATTCTGCTAAGGGGAATACGCCAGTCACAAAAGGACAAATCCTGTAGGATTCCACCGATAGACCAAATTCATAGACACAGAAAGTAGAACGGGGGTTGCCAGGGTCTGGGAGGAGGGAGAAGGGGAAGTTATTGTTTAATGGGTACAGAGTTTCATTTTGGAAAGATGAGAAAAGGTCTGCAGATGGATGGTGGTGATGGCTGCCCAACAATGTGAATGTCCTTAATGTCACTGAACTGGCACACTTAAAAATGATTAAGAGGGTAAAGTGTACACTATGTTGTATTTTATCACAATTAAAAGTGAAAAGTTAAAAATAAAAGTTGCTCCTAACTGTTGTGACTTTAACAAGAAGATGAATTAGAAGACCCTGCAGATGAAGATCTATAATAAACGTCGTTTCTCTGGTAAACCGATTGCCTTCCAGGCTGATTTTTAAGAAACGTTTTTTTTTTTTTTTTTTTTTTTTTTGGTACGCGGGCCTCTCACTGCTGCGGCATCTCCCGCCGCGGAGCACAGGCTCCGGACGCGCAGGCCCAGCGGCCACGGCCCACGGGCCCAGCCCCAGGCGGATTTTTAAGAAACGTTTTTTTTTTTTTTTTTTTTTTTTTTGGTACGCGGGCCTCTCACTGCTGCGGCATCTCCCGCCGCGGAGCACAGGCTCCGGACGCGCAGGCCCAGCGGCCACGGCCCACGGGCCCAGCCGCTCCGCGGCACGCGGGACCCTCCCAGACCGGGGCGCGAACCCGGCTCCCCTGCATCGGCAGGCGGACGCGCAACTACCGCACCACCAGGGAAGCCCTAAGAAACGTTTTTCACAAGAAAAGGGCTGTGAGGGTGACAAGCAGATGTCACAGTTCTCACCCTGGCATTTTAGAGTTCTTGCTTCCAGAGGCACCAGGCCAAACATCTCTGCTCCACATCCATCACAATGGTAAACAACTGTACTGACAACTTGCTCGCCTTGGAGCTTAATTCAAGTTGTCAGGGGTGCTGGAAGCTGCCTGGGTTCAATGCCTCAGGACATCCCTGCCCTTGTCCCCTGCTAGGCAACAGTTGCTATGGGAACCCTCCAGGCTGATGTGGAGTAGATTTATTATAAGTATTGAATCCATCTGAGTCTCGGTACTCTCAAAAGTGAAAGGTCAAGGGTTACCTAGTTGCATTCACATGGGACCTTCATGCTGCAATGCATCTTAAGGTATCTAACCCAATACCCTCACGTGAGATTTTTTTTCCTAATTGAGACTCATAAAATTTAAGTGATTTGCCCAAGGTCATACAGCTAGCTTCTGGAAGAGCAGAGAGATAAACCCAAGACTCCAGATTTTTATTCTAGGCTTTTTCTACCAAATCTATGGATGGCTACCAGATCCATGCCTAGATTTTACTCATAGCTCATGGCATTTCTGAGCCTAGCAGTCCCAGAACCCTAAAGCATAGATGCTTCCTTGACGATTAGGATCCAAAGAGGTCAACATGTGACCCCACGTGACCTCCAGTCTATAGCCAAGGTCAAGGAGACGCCCAAAGATGATGTGGTCTGGTAACACCACCCAAACCCCCAAGGTTCCTGTGGACAAGAGGGTCCCAGAGGCACCGTGAGGTAGTTAAGATTTCCCCCAGCCTCCCTGGGAATCTTTCAGAACCCAATCCTTAGAATCTCGCTCCCCCAAATAATCCTATGGACAAAGACAGACCCCACAGGGGGTCCCAGAGCCTCATCACCCTCAAATCTACCCTGATTCTTCTGGGTTTGCAGCAAGAGACTGCTCAAGTCCTGTACTCACGGTCCCGGGCTCTCTCCTAAGACCACCCAGAATCCCCCCTGGGATATCCATGCTATCCTTTGAGGGCAAATCACTCTCACAGCCTCAACTCTCCAGCCTGGCTGGCGCACGCAGTTCGCTCACACCAGTAAGCTGTGACTAGCTGTCTGGCCACGTGCAATCAGCACGAGCTGCAGCCTAAGCCCTCCCTCCTGGCAGGCACGGGGGCGCAGAAGGCACCAATCAGCACTCTTCCCAGAGCTCTCCTTCAGAGCTCAGCCAGCTCGCGGGCTGAGAAGGAAATAGCCCCAGAGGGTGCTGGGGCAGCACAACCTACCGTGGTCCTTCACCAGGGCCTCCATCTCCTCTTGGATGCCCTTGTGCCACTCGGTGATGTCCACGTGCAGAGAGTAGTCACAGCAGGACTTGCTGTCGGCCCATTCCCTCCACTGGTCGAAGGCAGCCAGCAGGCTGGTCCCAGGCTCGGGAACCACGTGGTCAACTAGAAAGGAGCAGACATGCGTCGTCACCAACAGGACTTCAAGGGTTGCGGGCCAGCAGCTGTTTCCCCATTTCAACCCTGCACGAGGGCTTCTTGGGTTCAAAATTGAGATGGTGATCTCCACAACCAGATTCTAAGAATCCACTTAAGCCAGCCGACTACCCAAGAAGGAGAAAGCAGAAACTTGGCACGGCACGACTCCTCCAGTGAAACCACGCACGACCTGCCCCGATCTGATTTCCCAGCTCAAAACCGCTGAAAGCACAGAGCTCGGGCACATTTCAAGGACAATGAGTCCTCGCGGACAATGGCAGTGTCAAATGGCAGGCCAGAGCCGGCAAGCCCTTCCTTGTGTTGATAGCTGGCTTGCGAGACGCCCCCTACCAGACGGCAAGGAACTTGAGGATGCTGGACCGGAGCCATGCAGACGGGGCCTTTTAGAAGTTCCCCGGCATATCCACTCTCTCATCACCACTCGGATTTCTGCGGCATAATACCACTTTGTAATTTAAGGGATATCTTTCATCCTACGAGTTCAAAGCATTTTAAAACTGCGGTTACTGTTATATTATTATTGAGGTAGGCTGATACGGAGGACAGAGGCCTCTGGAGTCAGGCTCACCTGAGTCTGTTTCTTACCTCCACCCCCCACCAGCAAGGTGAGCTACTTAATCTCCACTACCCTGAGTTTCTGTGCTGGTTTAAAATAGGGATATCACGTACCCCATACATTTGTTATGAGGACTCAAAGAGACGGCATGTCAACCTCATGTCACTCCCCAATTTAAACCCTCCAACGGCTTCCCCTTACTCTTCAGATAAAAATTAAAGTTCCCAACAAGGTCTCCAAGATCTTGGCTTGGCCCCTGCCTACCTCTGCAAATCACCCTGGACCACCTATCCCTTGCACTCTGATCTCCAAACACACAGGCCATCTTTCAGCCTCCTCCCTTCTGCCACACGGCCTTTGCACATGTTGTCTCTCCTAGGTCCTGACGAGCTCTCGCCCAGTTACCATGATTATTATTATTACTCATCTTCTGCACAGAGACAGTGAAATACAAACTGAAATGACGTGTCCAAGATTGAATCAAACTTACGCAACCAAGAAGACAAAACCCAGGACTCTTGATGCCTAAAGCAATTAATCATTCCTCTAAATATTAGATTTTCTACACCCAGGTAAGCAGTTCTCAGCTAAGAAAATGCCAGCCCAGGCAATGCTAGTGAGCTCAGATTTCTGAAGTGGATCAAATCTTGCAGACGCTGCTCAGTTGTAATCAACGGAGCTTGGCTTCATGTGCTTGAAAATACGGACATCTAGGCTGAATTTTCTTTTTACTTTTTATAAGTAGTAGTATATGTAATTAAATGGGTAAATACATAGCTGGTATTGTAATACATATAACGTATAATGTTACCTAACAAAAGCAATGAGGATATACACTTCTAATACCAAGTCTGTTCCATCTGTAAAATATTAACATAGAAACTCTGACAAAGTGATTTCAAGTTTTCTTCTTAAATTGTGTCCCCCTGGCCTTGGCAAAAAGGAGAAGAAAAAAAAGAAAAAGAAGAAGAAAAAAAGGACAAAAACCTGACTTTGTAGCGATCACAGTTTGGGCAGTATCTCCCTAGTCACGCCCCTGGCTTCATCACCTGCCCTCCTCCAGAAAGCCTTTGGTAGCTGTCCCCCATCTCTAGAGTGAAATTCTAACTCCTTTCCTTGGTCCTGAAGACCGGTCCCTGCTCATCTCTCCAACATAATCTCTGCCACCTACCCCCTGTTCACCACCTTCATTCAGGCCACCCCGGCCTTGCTTCACTCTTTGACCTGTCCAACTCCCCGACCTCCAGGCCTTTGCACAAGCAGTGCTCTTTCTCTGGAAATCCATGCACCTTGCTCTTTCCTTGGGCATCTCGTTTTTCTCCTTCTGATTGGGTTAAATGTCAACATCCCAGGGTCGCACCCCCATGTGCAGTAGTTTCTGCACGGTTTCCGTACTTTACTCTCTGACTCTCTCCCTCCCACGCCCTGTCGCTGGGATGTAAACTCCCTCAGAGCAGGGGGTAGGTGCCTAGACATAGGAAGTGCTCAATACCTATTTTCAACAAGTGAATGAATGCTCCCTTCCAGCGCCCACGCCACCCTGCAAGGTCAGGACATGCCCTCCTGGGAACACGATCAGATTTTCCTGCTCAACTCCAAGCACAGGTAAGATCATCGGGTGCTATGCTCCTCGAAGTTCAGGGTGTATAAACATTATCTTGAGAGCTTATTACAACGCAGGTTCCTGGACATCACCCCCAGACTTTTGGATTCTGTAGGTCTGGGCTGGGACCTGAGAATCTGAGCTTTTAATAAGCTCCCTGGGAGCTTCCACTCCAAGCATCACTGAGGGCAAATCTTTTCCCACTGATTTCTTCTGCCAAACCGCCATTCACTCACGCCCACTTTACCATCAGGGTCCTGTTGACTGCACAACAGCATTATCACTGACCAAAAATATCTGGTTCCCTCCATATCCAAAAGCAGCTCCTAGAGTTAGGAACCCTTGAAAACTCAGGACACAGGCAAAGTTGAGGGCTTCAGGGAGATAAACACATTTCCCCCAAGAGCTAATGACACTCAGAAACGTGTCCACGAAAAGCCTCCACATGTTTTCCCACAGTTCTCTTTAAACAGAAGCTCTCCCGGGAAGAGCTGTTCCAGGGAACAGGGCAGAGTGTCATACTCATTTCCGGAGGGAGCAGAGATTCTCCTCTGAGGACAGAGCCTGGAAATGACTTGCATGGAACTCACAGGCCTTTTCCCTGGTGACTTTCCTAAGCCATCTGTCCCCATGAGAGCCTGGCTTCTGCCTGACAGTTGACTTCTCTCCGCTCTTGTAAGACGTGAGGGACAGCTCATCAACCCAGCCTGGCATCGGACCAGGAAAGGATGGCCTTTGGGGTTGGTGAACCCCAAGTTCTGATTCTGACTCCTGCTGCCTCGACCCCCTGCTGTGTACATTCCTTGGGACTCCCCTCTCTTCACATATAAAACGCGGGCGTGAAACAACTACCGTTGAATGCGGGGCTGTAAGAAGTTCAAGAAAGCGTGTGAAAGCACCTGGCAAAACATCCGGCACACGCTGAGTCTTCATTCCCTCGGGATGAGCCTTTGGAAACAACACCGTGGTTTCAGCAGGAGGCCTGTGAACCTGGTTTATGAGAGAGCCAAGAAGATACCCCAGGACAGCGGCCTGAACTGAGGGGTTCCAACCAGCATCCGGAAGGGCTTGTATTTAGAAGACACCAGCTCTTTCCAAGGGACTGTTATTACTTCTCTTAAAACTGTCAAAGGACCCTACTTTTTTTAACAGCTTTACTGAGATATAACTCACGTACCAGCCAATTCACTCATTTAAACTGTTCAATTTTTAGTCTCGTCACAGAGTTACGCAGCCATCACCACAATCTAATTGTAGAACATCACCCAAAAGAGAAACCCCACAGCCATCAGCTGCCCCTCCCCACACCCTCCCATCTCTCCTACTCCCAGCCCGAAGCAACTGCTAACTTGCTATCCGTCTCTACGGATTTGCCTACTCTGGATATTTCATATGAAAAGAATCATACAATATGTGGTCTTTTGTGTCTGGCTTCTTTCACTTAGCATAGTGTTTTCAGGGTTCATCCACTGTCGCATGTATCAGCCCTTCATTCCTTTTTATTGCCTTGAGTGGTTTTGGTACCCTGTCGTTATGTTTATTGGATATCGGCAAAGTGCTAACACCACGTAAATATGCTGCTCCTGGAAAATTCAAATCTAGGACCTCTTTGGAGTTTGTAGTATTTAAAAGACCCTATTTTTTAAACTTCTTATAGTAATTGTAGATTCACATGCAGTTGTAAGAAACGATACAGACAGATGCTCAGACCCTCCACCCAGTGACACCCCCCAGCCAGGGGTGATGTCTTGCTAACCTGAGTACAACATCACACCTAGGAAGTCAGCCCTGACATAATCCAAGACCCCAGATTTTTAAAAAGCCAGCGGTTAGTGTTTCTGATCAATTTGCATGGGGCCCTTCGTATTCAGAACACATAGAGATGCTAGAAAATCACCACCGCAGTCCCGGTTCTGGAATTGAGGTGGCTGAACAAGAACAACATTCCAGGTCTGCTGTGGGGAGAAGCAGGTAAAGCAGGAGAAAGATGCGGGGGTGGTCAGCCCTGCCGGGTCCCCCCTCGGGCCCACGCCCCGCGTCTCTCCGAAGCCTCACACACAGACCCCTGTAGGGGCAGGTCTAGAATCTCCCGCAGTCGGTACACACACCACCGGCGCTCCCTGGGGCCTCGAAACTATCAGAACTGTCCATCACCAGCCTCCCCTTCCAGAATCAGCACTGCCTCATTCTCCAGGCCCTGCACTTAACTGTGTGTGCGTTGGCCTCACCCATTTCCATCTTAGATAAATTAATGGACTTGAATTAAAAGCAAACCATCAGGGAGATAACAACACAAACCACCGCTGGCTTATCTATGGAGTTTCGGGGCTGGCGTCTACTCAGCGAAATGCCAGGTGACCTAGTCAGCAGGGAATGGCTTTTGTTGGTAGAGAGATAAGAGCCTTTGGGGAGCCCAGCCTGACAGTTTTGTCCTGAAAAAAGGCAGAAAGGGAAGAGAAAGCACCTGTGCCTGGGAATATGAGAGGGACACATAGGAGAGGTAGTGCTTGAGCTCCTGACCAGTTCTGCCACCTCCTCATCATGTGACTGTGGGCAAGATATTCAGCCTCCGTGGACTTGAGATTCCTCATCTGTAAAATGGGGTTAATGCTAGTACCTAAGCCACAGAGTTCTAGTGAGGTATAAATGAGTCAATATGGGAACTACTCTGAAGAGTGCCTGCTACATGAACACGCTGAAAAAGACCAGCAGGTAGGGCTTCCCTGGTGGCGCAAAAAAAAAAAAAAAAAAAAAAAAAAAGACCAGCAGGTAGACAAAGTTACCTTCCTTCATAAGGAAAACTCCCACATAAATCCCTTTGTGAATTATTAAGATGCCTCTAAAGCACATGCTTCCAGGGCTAACTACTCGCACAAATATACTGCTTCTCCCACAAAGCAAGGAAGCATTTTCCTAAGAGCTGGAACTATCTAGAACATTTTTTCTTATATAAATTTATTTATTTATTATTTACTTTTGGCTGTGTTAGGTCTTCGTTGCTGCGCACGTGCTTTCTCTAGTGGCGGCGAGCGGGGGCTACTCTTCGTTGCGGTGCACGGGCTTCTCATTGCAGTGGCTTCTCTTGTTGCGGAGCATGGGCTCTAGGCACGCGGGCTTCAGTAATTGCAGCACACGGGCTCAGTAGTTGTGGCGCACGGGCCCAGCCGCTCCACGGCATGTGGGATCTTCCCGGACCGGGGCCCGAACCCGTGTCCCCTGCATCGGCAGGCGGACTCCTAACCACTGCGCCACCAGGGAAGCCCCTACAACAATTTGTGCCTGGTTTTCTCATTTACAAACCGGCGATAATAATGCACCTCACTGCATTTTTGTGAGCGTTCAATACGATGTAGTCTACCAGGTGCTGGTCAGATATGACCAATTACCATTCGTATTCTCTTCTCTGTGTCCCCCAAAGCATTAATTAAGCAGGAGGACTGGCACACAGAAGGCGCTCAATAAGCACAGGAGAGACCAAACATCACACGTGCCTCTAGCAAGCAAGGCCTCGGCCATCTCGAGGACTGGACCACTCTTCCTCCCAGGGGCCCAGCCATGGGACTCTGCGAATGAACACACCCAGCTTGGGACCCCTACCCTCCACCAAAGTCCTTGTTGACACACAGAAATCCCATCCATCCCCCATACAGACTCACCACGGCGACTGGTACATCCCAGCCCTCCTGAATGAATGCCGGCAAGGGGCCCCCAGCCTTAGGCTAGCCCTGGCCAAAGAAAGGAACAACAAACCCAAGTGTAATTCACAGGCTCTGAAGGTGGGAGGAATGGCACAAATAACGAATATTCATCAAGTGCTTCCTATGTGTCCAGGACTAATCTATGCATCTTCCTTGGATTATCCTGCTCAGTCCTCACACCAGATCCCTGCAGTAGGAGCCATGGTGGCCTGAGTTCTCAGTTAAAGGAGCTGAAGGACAGTGAGGTTGAGTAAGCTGCTCCCGTGACTTAGAGCGCACGGGGCAGAGGGCCGGCCTGCAGGAGGTGAGCGACGTCGTCACAGCACCTGGGCTGCAGCCCTGCAGGGCCCTGGGCAGAACTCTGGAAGGTGGGCCATAACGTGGCCTTAGCTGGCAGAGGTGAACTGTGACCCCAGATGGGAGACTCCAGAGCCCCTATTCAGCCACTCCTGCTCAAAAGCAAGCCGGGAGGGGTGGCTCATTGAGAAGTAAAGTGCCGTCTTATCCCTTTACTTCTTCTTATAACGACAGCAAGTAGTTCAATAGTTCAATAAACAGAGAAGAGAACGGTGTCATTAGCCTAACAATCGCAGGCATACTAACTGCTCGAACCTTGAGGCACGGGGGTCATCCCCTTATTTCTCTCTTTCCCGAACTTCCTTTAATGTAATCTTGTTTTTAAAACTAAACGAGTATATTCATATGAAGTAAGCCGAGCCATAAGAAACTGTTCAGTGTCCTGTGATCGCTGGTAGAATCATTAAGCCAGATCTGGGGGGAATAAGGGCCGAGGCAGGAGCCAGTAAAATGTATTTATAAAACAAACAAACAACCTCTTAAGTGATCTTATGATCAGCCAGCTTTGGAGAAAATAAACCATGCTCCTGAAATGCTTGAAATCTATTTGGGAAAAAAATACATTAAAAGGTACAGGTAAGGGTACTTCCCTGGCAGTCCAGTGGTTAAGACTCCGTGCTTCCGCTGCAGGAGGCGTGGGTTCGATCCCTGGTCAGGGAACTGAGATCCCACATGCCACGCAGTGTGGCCAAAAATAGATAAATAAAAAATAAAAAGAAAATCAATTAAAAAAATATTTTTAAACTTTTTAAAATAAAAATCAAAAAATACAATAAAAGGTACACACAGGAATGACTGCTCCATCCTTGGGTTACTGCTCTCTTCCTGCCCTGTCCTTCCCACCAAGCTCCAGAAAGGGCTGAGATGCTGTCAGTGCCCCATGTCCCAGCCTCCCCTTCACACCCACTGCACCCCTATCTATCCCCTGCCTGAACATGCTCCAGATTCACCCCAACCCCGTCCCTACCACCTCGGTGTGACTACCCACAGGACCACGGACCCTGCTTCCAGACAGCCCTCTGCAAGTTTCCTGTGTCTTGACTCTTCCTGTGTCTTGGGCTCAGCACTCACTGGTGGATGGATTTGGGGACCCGGGCCCTCTTCGGTCTCAGGCAAACCCCCGTGAGCTACAGCTGGAGGAGCAGCTGGGACCCCCACGCTGCAGCACCTGTAAGGTGGTTCCTGCAGCCCAGAAAGAGCCGCCCATCCAGAAGCTGCAAGTGGGCGCCTGGAGCTTCCCCCACCTGCAGCCCATGCCCCCTGCCCACAAGATTTCCCTTCCCTGGGCCTGGTGGAATGAGGTTGCCCCTTGCTTCCAGGCTGCTGGAAGGTAACCCTGGAAGCCCAGGAATCAGAGCTGGAGACAGAGGGTGAGAAAGGAAAGGTGGGGAGCAGGGCAGAGAGAAGACCCAGATTCCAAACCCAGTGTTAGTTCTGATTCTAACAATGATCTTGGAAAGGCCTCTAGGCTTTTCATTCCATTTTCACAATTTAGCACAAGGCATAACCAAAGCTTCCCACTTTAGGGAAACATATCCACGCCTCCAGAAATTTTTTTTAAATAGGAAAGGGACAGTTAAATCATTTTCTAATTTCATACCACTGTTTGTATTTATTTGAGAGCCACAATATCAGCCTCACCTCGGTATAGCTCTGTAGCGGTTCACAAAGTGCTCTCACATGCCTTATCTTGTGTGATGCTCAAACCAGGCAGGCAGGGTGGGTTCACAATGCTTGCACCACAGATGAGGAAATGGGGGCCATGGGACGTGCCTGCAGAGCTCAAATCCCAACCCGCCTTGTTTGACAGCCTTTACTAACCATCACCTTCTTGGCATATCTACGAATAGCACGCACCTCAACTTTCCAAACCTAAACCCTTTTCTATCATCAAAAACATATGCAGGTTCACTTAAGTGGGCAGCTAATGAACTGAACCCCATGGGCAGAGGGGATACAGCCAATGTGGGTCATTGAAATTCAATTTGGGGCGCCAGGTAAGAGCTTGTCAAAATGTCAGCACCTTGTAAAACCTTTTTCTTTGAGGCTTGGTATAGCTTGCCCACGGCCTCCTTGCATGTACGATCAAAGGCTGAGCTAATGAAATCTATGTGTGGCAATGAAGGGTCATTTATAATGTGTAAATCCTTTAAGAGGATTTATAAACCCAATGATGTGCAGAAATCCTATCCTTGACTCATCAAAAGCAGACGTGGAGAGCCTGAGAACCCATCTGTAGGCAACGTGTGGGTCAACCTTCCAGGAAGGGGTCCCCCAGCATCGACCAGTGGGTACGGGGAGGGAAGGAAGTGGAGTCACTTTGCCAGACAGGGCTTTACTTCCAAACCAGCCTCTGTGGACTTGATAGTTTGCTCTCCGCTCACTTGAAATGGATATGCCGGAGTAGGGCCTGCAGGCAAGGCATCATCAAGCCGCGAAAGGTGACAACAAATCTGCAGCACCGCTTGATCACCAGGAATGCTTAAAGGACTCCATGGTTTGTGCAAGACGATGGCACTAATTGCCCACGAGTTTTTTTACTAATTGCTTATTGATATAAGCAAGTCCGGCAGACTCCACTTAAAGAGACTGTTTGTTAATGGCTACAATAAGGTTCAGATCCAGAGACCCTTAGAAATGGTTCTATCTTTTTACTGATGAGGAATCTGAGTCCCAGGGAAGTTTCAAGAGTCCCTAAAGACACATAAAGTGATGTACCAGTACCAGAATTAATCCCAGGTCTGAATCCAAAATCTGTACTGTTTCCTTTACTTTTTTTATAACAGGATAAAAGATTACCGAAAATCCCACCATCCTAATCATAACTATTCACCTTTTTCTATATCATCTTCCACAACTGTCATGTACATGTTTTATGTGGGTGTAACCAAAAGGCCCACTCACTCTTTTTTTTGTTTTTTTGCGGTACGCGGGCCTCTCACTGTTGTGGCCTCTCCCGGTGCGGAGCACAGGCTCCGGACGCGCAGGCTCAGCGGCCACGGCTCACGGGCCCAGCCGCTCCGCGGCACGTGGGATCCTCCTGGACCGGGGCACGAACCCGCGTCCCCTGCATCGGCAGGCGGACTCTCAACCACTGCGCCACCAGGGAAGCCCCCCACTCACTCTTAATTGTGGCTTTTTTCTTAATACCGTGCTGTCTCAGAGTCTTTGTAATTCCATTTTTTATGAGAGCTATTCTAAGGAGAATCTATTACAACTTTCTTCACCATTCTCCTATGTTGAACCTATAGAGTGCTTCCAGTTTTCCTCTATTTTTTTTTTTTGGTTTTGTTTTTTTTTTGTGGTACGCGGGCCTCTCACTGTTGTGGGCTCTCCCGTTGCGGAGCACAGGCTCCGGACGCACAGGCTCAGCGGCCATGGCTCACGGGCCCAGCTGCTCCGCGGCATGTGGGATCTTCCCGGACCGGGGCACGAACCCGTGTCCCCTGCATTGGCAGGCGGATTCTCAACCACTGCGCCACCAGGGAAGCCCCAGTTTTCCTCTATTATACATAATGTTTCTATGGACATATTCACACAAATAACTTTCACCTTATGTTAAATGGTTTTCTCTGGAGAGGGTCCTAGAGTCAGAGTTACTACAGTTCATAATACAGATGACCACGTTGCATTCCAAAGCATCATCACTTCATACGGCCTCTAGCCACGCATCAGAATGTCACCCCAAGCAGTGCTGGTATTTTCATTTTATTTGCTTGCTATTAAAGGGAGTAAAAAACAAAGCTCTTTTCACTATTCTAGGCCGTCTCTGTTTCAGATAAATGGCCACCTTCCAAGACCCAAGTAGGGGACTAAGTAATACGTAAGAGAGAAGATCAACCAGCTCTACAAAGAGGTTACTGACAATTTAACCAAGATATGATGAAATGGCTATGGCCACCATCTTAGTTCTCCTGTCCCCTTCTCTCTGCTCTTAGCTTTGTCAATCTGAGCCCTAAAACGATCCCCGCTGAGGGTGCCTTGTTAGGCCTTCAAGACAGAGGCAGGGCAGCAGCCCGGGGCCCCGGGCCCCAAGTGCACAGACCGAAGCTGTGCTTTCTCTCAGCTCCATGTATGCTCACAGACAGACAGACAGACAGACACTTAATAGGAAGTGCCAGCTCCGAAGCAGGATGATGAAATCATGGCCCAGAGAGAAGGCAAGAAAAGCCAAAGGTGAAAATTCCAGCCAAACTCGTTAGAAATCAAAGCTTCCAACTCCAGGCTCATGTAGAATTTCTCCAAGAGATGTTGAAATCGTTGGCTAACTGCTGGAGAGGGCTCTGTTTCCTGTAATTAGACAGGCATTCTGAGTCTCAGCCTGGAGACAAGCCAACTTTATGGCACCTCACACCCGTGTGCCGGTGGGAGAAACACAATGTTCGCTTCAGGCACGTGTTTGGATCCTGGAATTCCTCTAAGCCGTCTGAAGTCCTGGGGATTCTCGTGGACGGGGTCACAGGCCCTCGAGCTGGCTGGCTCTCAAATGCCCTGGTTGGAGAACTGGGCCTCAACTCCACCGGCTAAATACGCTCGTGTTCATGAAAAAAACGTTAGAGCACCAGTAAGTTTTTAGAACCAGTAAGTTTTGTGTGGGAATGGTCTCCAGGGCTATAACTGTCCACGCTGAATGTGCCGGAAACCCCACAGAGCGAGCACAGGTTCAGAGCCCTGGCTCCAAGCTCTCCTGTCTGGAGTTGAATCTTGGCTGTGCCGCTAACTAGCTCTAGGGCCTTAGGCGAGTTACTTAAACCACCCACCCCCCTACCTCAGTTTCCCCATCTGCAAAATAAGTATAGCAACCATGGTTACCTCATAGCATAGGGGTCAAAAGCATGAACTCTGGGGTCAGACTGCCTAAGTTGGCACCCCGGCTCTGCCACCCACTAGCTGTACAACTCAGGATCCTTCACCCTCTCTGGGCCTCAGTTTCCTCACCTGTGAGATGGAGATAACAGTACCTCCTCACATGGTTGTTATGAAATGGTGTTTCCAAAAGGCTTATACCAGTGCCTGGCAGAGTAGGTCTTACACAAACATTCATTAAATAAATTGAGAGTAAAATAGGATCATCTTGAGCATATAAGGCTGCCTGGCCTAAGTCCTGGCACAAAGTCAGTCTTCTCCAGATGCTCGATTGTGCTTTGAGGTAGAATGTGAGGGGGGTCAGGGCTCGGGCGTCGCAGGGGCACGGAATCTAGGAGGCTGAGGGCACCCTTCAGGGCTGCTGGTGCGCCAGGTGGCAGGGGCAGGGCAGGGGGGAGCGGGGGGGTCAGGGTCAGGTGGAGGACCCATGAGGGGTAAGAGAGGGAAGGAAGGGAGCAGATAAAGACGTTAGTGAGAGAAGGAGGTCCAAGGTTCCCGGTGCCACAAGAAAGGACTGGAACTTTGAAGTGTTCATCTAGCTGAACAGTCTTCTGCATAAAACTAAATAAGACTAAAACAAGCAAAACAAATCTGTCCTGTTTATAGAGCAACTAGGCATGGGTCGTAAAATAAAAGACAGTAAATGCTAGAGCAGGAAGAATCACACAGACCCTCTGTCAAGAGACATAAATATAGACTTTTCACCTCCCAGGAAATCACCCTCCCCACCCGGCTCCCAACCCCGGGACAGCACGATGGAAACAATCTTCCTATCAAATGGAATGTCTTTGGCATGAAGAAATGTATCCATTTGCATTATGAATCAAACGCAAGAAAAACGGCCAAGCAGAGCAGAAAACACAAACAATCATCATTAACAGAGTCCATGTAATTCCAAACACAAGCAAAGAAACCTGATCTTATCCTGGACACATCACCGCAGTGTGAATCTCGGCAGGCTTTTAGAATATTGAAACTATTTGTATTTTCAAAACCCTAAGGGCCGTGGTAACTCCAGGCTGGGATGGATGACCTTGTTCTCCCCTTTCCCTTTCCACGCAGGGAGGAGCAGGAGGTGAGGTCCCTAAGAGTTGCAAGCACAGGCCCGGAGGATTGGCAGATTTCCTGAGCAGACCCCCTTCCATTAGCATCCTTTACCAGACACAAGGCCCTGGGTACCAGGATGATGACCAGAGGGTACGCGCATGCCTGTGTGTGTGTGTGTGCATGCGTAGGTGCCTGCATGCGTGTGATAGGGGCAGAGGGGTAGGAGGTGAGTTCCCTATCCTACTTCCTGTGGACTTTGGGCCACACCGTGCAGCCAAAAACACAGACAGACCCAATCTTTGCACATGCGTGTGGGATCTTAGTTCCCCGACCAGGGATCGAACCTGTGTCCCCTGCAGTGGAAGCATGGGTTCTTAACGGCTGAACCACCAGGGAAGTCCCACTCCGGGCTGCTTTAAAAAAATGGAAGAGACTTCCCCGTTTTCACCACAAAGACTGCCATAAATAAATTCCAGACTAGAGACACATTACCGAGAAAGCATGCAGGAAAGTAATGGGGAGGGGGGACCCTAGGGTTGTGGGGACAACCAAAAGGGACTCCGTCTGGGCTAGGGCAGACTCGGCTCTGAACAGCTCCACCTCGAAGCGGGGTGGCAGCTGGCTGTGTCAGGCCAAGATGAGGTGGCTGGGGAAACATGTGAGTAATGACGCTTCCTCTGTTTGTCTCAGCTTTCGGTTGCCTGGGACTACCAGACCACAGATTCTGAACTGGCCTGCCAAAAATAAGAGATTACAGGGCTGTTCGGAACATCATGAAAAAATAAAAGTCGCACCACAAGGCTTTCACGTGCAAAGATTGGGTCTGTCTGTTTTCCTTCCTGCTGGTTCCTTGCTGGGAAGGGAACCTGACGAGAAACTCAAGGACTTGCAGGTTCCTAATTAGAGACCGAAAGGAACACACGTACTGACATACGTAATGTGAAGAACTATGTCAAAATGCTCCAGCCCAAGGCCCAAGGTCATTGTCAATAACAGGAAAGAACAACAAGCAACTTCATCAAACAGGGTCAGGTTTGCACTCCTATTGAAGTAGACAAACAAGCCAACCCTATGATCTAATGACAATAATCTTTCCGTAAAAATATGGACTGAAGTAGTGTGAGGTTCACGCCTACTCTAATGCAGGACGTCACGTGTGGACACACACCAAATAACATAACAAAGGCGAGAGCACCTAGTTCAAACAAGAACTGTGGTAAACACTGGGTTCTAATTAGCCACTGAACAATGATTCCTCCCTTGTACAAAGCTGCTATGACACAGCCTCACTGTTTATGGTGAAGAAAACAGCAGCTATCAGACTGGAGTTCAACCCAGAAACAAAAGCACAAGGAATTTGGGCTCTATTCTGTTTATTCCAATGTTGCACAATTCTCCTTGCATTCCCTCCAAATAAAGGCGGGCGGGGAAACAAGAGCTGGTGATGTCATATGTTGACTGGGATCTATCTAGAGCCAACATAATTGATGGGTGTTTTCCTCCTAGGAACCTGGACTGAATTCAAAAACATAACATAACATCTCTGGAGTCTGAACCATGGCCCTTGTACCACGATGTGCTCCCCATTTGGGGCTGAGGGCTGGCTATTCAATGGGTCTTTTTTCCCCCGATTAATAAGACTCTGACTAACAGCCAGTGTATCTGGACAACAAGGTTTAAGCTTGATAAGGGATCCAGTTGTTCAGGGAGCCTTAATTACACTTTATAACTGTGTCGATGGTGGAGAGTTCGGGTCCTACACAAAGACCACCCGCACGGCTGGACATAAATTCAAACACTTCCTCACGTTATGTTCTCTTCCTTCCCAGGAATGACAGGGGTAAGAGGCAGCAACCCAGATGAAAAGAACAGCTCCAAGGGAATTTTCTTTTTATAAAACTCCTTTAAGTGTGAAAGCACTCAAATGCCAAAAACTTGGAAAACCAGAAAAAATTGAGGAAAAAAAATTTTATTATTCCATCACCCAAAATCACTATTAATATGTTGATGTGTGCCTATGAAATCTTTATTCCTACCCACTTATACACACACATATATATTCTTTATGAAAATAGTATCATAATTTTATAGCATAAATTGTACTTCACTAAACTCTTTAAAAAAAAGTAGAATCAAATTGGACATAAGGATCAAGGCCTGCTTTTTTCCATAAATATATTGTGAACCTATCCATATTAATAAATATTTCCTACACTGGTTTAATGACTCCATAATATTTTGTCCTAGAAGCGGCCATAATTTAACCAATCACTTATTTTGGTCACTTAGGTTGTTTCTAATTTTTTCTCATAAATAATGTTGCAGTGAACATCCTTAGAACTAAATGCTTGGGCTTCCCTGGTGGCGCAGCGGTTAAGAATCCGCCCGCCAATGCAGGGGTCACAGGTTTGATCCCTGGTCCGGGAAGAGCCCACATGCCATGGACCAACTAAGCCCGTACGCCACAACTACTGAGCCTGCGCTCTAGAGCCCGCGAGCCGCAACTACTGAGCCCACGTGCCACAACTACTGAAGCCTGTGTGCCTAGAATCCATGCTCTACAACAAGAGAAGCCACCACAGTGAGAAGCCCACGCACCACAACAAAGAGCAGCCCCCGCTCACCGCAACTAGAGAAAGCCTGCACACAGCAACGAAGACCCAATGCAGCCAAAAATAAAAAATAAATAAATAAATAAAATTAATTTTTTTAAAAAAGAAACAAACAAACAAAGAACTAAATGCTTGCACATAGATTACTCTGGGTTGAGGGGTATGAATATTTTTTCCTCATAAGTTTTTAAAGCTCCTGTTAGATAGTGCCTTACTGCCCTCCAGAAAGGCCATACCAATGTAAACACCTGCCAGCAGTCTATGAGTGCCCATTTCACCACAACACTGGATGTTAGAACTCTTTTTAACATCTGAAAATTTAGTAGACAAAAACTTAGCTTATTGTTATTTTAACTTGTATTTCTTTTATTAATATTTCAGTTGAATATTTTTGCATAAATTTAGTGGTAGAATTATGTCTTTTTTGGTGAATACCTCATTCATATCCTTTACTTTTGCTATTAAAGCATTCATCTTTTTATTAAAATGTTAAGATTTCATATTTTAAATGTATCAACCCTATGTCATATATATATTGCAAATAAAATTTCCTACTTCTTGTTTTTCTTTTAACTATTTTACTCTGATAATGGTTTTAGTTTCTATGTAGTCAAGTGTCTCCATCTTTTCTGATATCTGTCTTTGATGAAATATCTCCTATGACTCTTTGGCTGTATTTTTTTCTCATTCTCTTTTGACTTTGTTGTTTAAATTTAACTCTAACCCAAAATCTGGAAGGTATTCTGGCATATGATTTAAGGAGCTTACTTTTCTTTGTTTTTCAAATAGTTAACTATTCCAGCATAATACTGCAACTATATTATAGTTTCACCATGAGTTTGAAATGTTATCATTTTCATACACTAAATACTTAAATACAGTTGGCACTTATGGATTTTCTTTTTTTTCCTATTGATGTATATGTCTCTTCTGGAGCTAGTACCATACCACCTAAATTATTATATTTTTATAATTTTAAAAATATCAAGCCAGTAGTGATCTCCTCCCCTTATTCATTACGCTTTTTTAAAATTTTTCTTAGTTCTCATTACATATTAATTCTTCCACCAGAACTCCAGAATCATTCAGTCAGGTGTCAAAAAAAAACAAAAACAAAAACAAAACACATTTTGAAATTTTGGTTGGAATCACACTGAATTTATAAATTAATCTCTAAAGAATCTGCTTCTTTAAAGTATTAGGTCTTTCTATTCATTAACATAGCACTTTTTAAATTTATTAAAGTCTTCTCTTAGGTCCAAAACATAAAAATGTATTCTTGTAATTCCTAGTTACTTTATATTTTGTGTTGCTATTGTGAATGGGATTTTTAAATTGTATTTTCCAATTGGTTATTTCTGGTATATGGGAAGGCTATTAATTTTGAATACATATTTTTATACTGGGTCATCTTAATAAACTTTCTTCTTAGAGCCAATATTTTCTTCAGTTAATTCCTGTGACTATTTAAGGTAAACCATCTAACAAATACCAGTCATTTTGTTTTTCCTTTCCAACAGTTTTACTTCTTATTTTTCTTGTCATGTTACATTGGCTAAGACTTCCAGAACAATGTTAAATAACAGTGATAATAACTGGCATTCTGCCTCCTTACTCATCAGGAAGGGAGACTTTGAAGTATTTGCTGGGCCAGCCCAAGTGCTCCTGCTCAAATTCCACAGCCCAGAGACCTGACGCAAGATGCATGTTCAAGGCAAAGAGAGAGCAGTTTCAACACATTTTCCACAACTGAACAAAATGCCTTCGGGAAACACAGAAGATATCGGATACCAAAAGAGACCAAATGAAGACAACGCTAATATCTCTTATGGTAAATGCCAGACTTGACAAGTGAGGGGATTAGGATGGAGATGGTCAGATGGTCAGGCCTACAGTGAAGAAGTGTTCAAACACTGCTGGCCCTGGAGCCTGAGGGGCAACCAGTGGCCCATTTCCTAGCTCTGTGCTTCCCTTGATTCTCAATAGGAGGGAGGCAGGTTCTCTCACACATTTCTTCACCTCCTCTTTCCCCAGCTAGGTCCATTTCACCCTCCTCCAGGAAGTCTTCTGAGACTGTCCAGATGGAAGCTGGCCACCTGCCCTTCAGTCCTGGCAGAGTACTCACCTGGCTTTCACCTCCTCCCTGGCGTGACTTTCCCAGAGGCAATGACACCTCACTATCTAAATCTGGCCATTGACACCCCCCCCCGCACTCAAACTCCACCAAATGTCCATAAAGGACCTCCATGCAATCAAAATAAATTGCCCTTGGGAAGGGTGGTTATAGATTCTCATTCAGGGTCTGTATCTTCCTACTTTCACAGAATTATGAGGATCTCAATCATCTGGTCCCCAAGCAGAAGGAAGGCTTGAAATGTGAACTTAAATGAGGGAGGGTGACAACCACAGTCAGGTACACTAACAGCACCAGGAAGTGAGAGAGGACAGGAAGGGAGGAGGTGGAGAATGATGAAACAGAGACAAATATTTCCAACAGCTAGAGACCATTTGTGGGAGTTGTCAAAGGCCCACGACTTTGAAGGTAAGCACAGTGCTAAGACATGGACTCAAAATAATAACCCTGGGCCACAAGGAAAGGTTAAATTATGTTCTGTTTCCTCCACTTAGAAGGAACTGTGCACTAACTTTGGAGAGAAATTTTTCATCAAAATCATTTCAATGGCTTTTGTTTTAAAGGGTAAACTTTTCAGGAGAGGATGGAAGGGGCCTTTCAGGAAGGAAGGAACTTAACATTTATTATGAGCCAGGCACATGCTCAGGACTTTGTACCTTCTATCAAATTTAAGCCACCTCAGTAACCTTGAAACATCGTATTACAGATCAGAAAACTGTGGCTCAGAATTATCATATGATTCAGCATTTCCACTTCTGGGTACATGCCCAGAAGAATGGAAAGCAAGGACTCAAATAGATGTTTATATACCTATGTTCATAGCAGCGTTATTCACAACAGCCAAAAGGTGGAAACAATCCAAATGTCCACTGAGTAGATTTTAAGATGTAGGTATACACATACAATGGAATATTACTCAAAAGGAATGAAATTCTGACACATGCTACAACATGGATGGACCTTGAAGATATTATGCTAAGGGAAATAAGCCAGTCACAAAAGGACAAATACTGTATGATTCCACTTATGTGAGGTAGGGGGAATTCGTGTTTAATGGGTACAGAGTTTCAGTTTGAGAAGATGAAAAACCTCTGGAAATGGATGGGGATGATGGTTGCACAATAGTGTGAATGTACTTAATGCCATTAAGCTGTACACTCAAAAATGGTTACAAGGGCAAACTTTATGTTATGTATATGTTACCACAACTTTTTAAAAAGGAAGGAAGAAAGAAAAAAAAAAACCCTGTGACTCCTCTAAAAATGGAAACTACTGCCCAGCAGTGAATGTAGAACTCAAACACCATAGGCCAGGGGGCTTCCCTGGTGGCGCAGTGGTTGAGAATGTGGTTGCCAATGCAAGGGACACAGGTTCGAGCCCTGGTCCGCGAAGATCCCACATGCCGCGGAGCAACTAAGCCCCTGTGCCACAACTACTGAGCCTACGCTCTAGAGCCGGCAAGCCACAACTACTGACTGAGTCCATGTGCCACGACTACTGAAGCCCGCACACCTAGAGCCCGTGCTCCTCAGCAAAAGTAGCCCCTGCTTGCCGCAATGAGAAGCCCGCACACCACAACAGAGTAGCCCCCACTCGCTGCAACCAGAGAAAGCCCACGCGCAGCAACAAAGACCCAACGCGGCCAAAAAATAAAATAAATAAATTTATTTTTAAAAATAAATTTAAAAATTATTTTTTTAAAAACCCCACCATAGTCCAAATTCAGAGTCCAAGACGCCTTTCCTCCACGTACCTCACTAGAACTTCCCTGCCCCGAAGACTCACACTCCATAAGAGCTGCCCTTGCACAACAAAGGCTCTGTCACACCCTCCTCCAGCCTTCCAGGACCATCTCTCTAGCAAAGGAGATTCCTCTGCCCTAAATCCCCCCTTGCATGCTGGACCACATACTCTCACAGTCGGAGTCTCTTGGCACCGTTTGTGAGAGTTCTCACTGAACTCTGACGGTAAACAGAAGGGGCTAGAGACTGGAGAGGAGCTGAAAAAAAATAGGTAACTAGGGCTCACCTTCAACCTCAGGGAACAGGAAGCACCACTCCCGCCCCATCCACAGGATGACATACATGGGTATCAGGCCCTCACCACAACCCTCACCCTTCCCACTCACCTTCCCTCCAGACTCCTCCCTACACCTTTCCCTCTGAAACTCTTTTTTTATACCCAGCAAAACTAATGTACTCGTACATTCTAAAGCATACCAGACTCTTATTTACCAAATTCCACATGCCTCAGTCCACTCACCCATGCCTCTCTTTTGCCTGGACACCCCCTCCTGCTTCCCACCCCACAATCAGACTCCAGGGCAAAATCATGACGGGCCTTTAAGGCCCTCAAGTCTCAGACCTGTTCAGGGAAGCCTCCCTCTGACCGTCTCTGGCAGATTGTCAAGATTTCTTCTTCTCTATTGCCCCTGAGCCTTCATCTAGAAATGATCACATTTTATTATAATCCTTTCTTTGTGGGTCTCCCCAGTAGATGGCAACTTCTTTAAGAATAGAGCCCAGGGACTTCCCTGGTGATCCAGTGGGTAAGACTCCACACTCCCAATACAGGGGGGCTTGGTTCAAACCCTGGTCAGGGAACTAGATCCCACATGCATACTGCAACTAAGAAACCCGCATGCCACAACTAAGAAGCCCACATGCTGCAACTGAGTCCGCATGCCGCAGCTAAGAAGTCTACATGCCACAACTAAGAAGTCCACATGTGGCAACTAAGAAGTCCACATGTCACAAAAAAGATCCCGCATGCTGCAACTAAGACCTGGTGCAGTCTAAATCAATAAATAAATCTTTAAAAAAAAAAAAAAAAAAAAAGAATAGAGCCCATATCTAGCCCATATCTGCAGTTCTAATGGCTAGACCAGGACCTACCATGTGGCCTACTAAAGATCAGCAGAATGAGTGAATGACTGTATGGATGAATGAACAGAGTTTTGTAGTGGTGGAAACCACAGAGATTACACAGAGCAATACTGTGATGGCACTGGGCAGGACCTCATCCTTCCGTTGTTATCTCCCTCCCCCCACCCACATCAGTGCAGCTCCAGGCACCCAGCACCATTCTCAGTTCACAGTTTTATTAGGTGTTCATCACTATGATGTCAGAAGCATCCGGAAAGCAAGGATGGAGTCGCCTGAGATCCAGTGCACATACTGAAACCATGCATCACACCTGATGCCCCCAGCAACACACCAAGCAGGACACATGCTGTCCAGGGAGCCAGATGACCAGGGTCTGAGTCCTCATTCAGCCTTGTATGAGTTAGGTGGCCTTGGTCAAGTCACTTAACTTCTCTATTCTGCAATTTCCTCATGGGGAGTGGGGGATATTCCCCACCCTATCGATCTTACAGAGAGGGCGAGGGAGGGTCCCAGGAGAGAGCAGTTGTGAGTAAAGCCTCTGCAAGCTATAAATGCAGGATGTGATTAGTTTTATTACCCTGGCCTATGGAGAGGGGGGAAGCCCATCTGAGGCAGGAACAGACGGGCCTGGGAGATCCCCGGTCCTTGGCTGAGAGTACCCCAGCCTGGCAGGCTATAGAAAGTGTCAGAAGAAGGACATTGGAGCACAGAGGCTACAGGCCACCAGCAACTTCCCTCCATGGCACAAGACCATTTACCTGCCCACCCACCATAAAGCAGAATGAAGGGTGGTCATAAACAGCAAAACAGGATTCACTCTGGGGCCCATCGTGAGACAGCAGTGCATCTGGAGGAGCAGAGGGGGGCCTGAAGGGAAAGGAGGTGGCCATTCCAGCCAGCCAGGGACAGTGAATCCCAGAGTAGCCTCTGTGGGAGGGCAGAGAGCCCTGTTTTTCTGGGGCATCCCTAATTTCAATTACTCTTTCTCATCTCTATGAACATCCTTGTACTTTTCACATCAGATGTCCCCATGCAGGGTTAGGAAAGCATACTCAAAACCAAGTTCTCACATCATGGATCAAGAGAAGGGTGACTAAGGGTCAGTGAACAAGTGGACTGGCCTTAAAATAAAGCCTAGAGTCAGAACCACAATGAGATACCACTCACACCCCTAGAGATGGCTATAATCCTAATGCAGAAAGTAACAAGCGTTGGCAAAACTGTGGAGAAACTCGGGCCCTCTGACACTGCTGGTGGGAATGTAAAATGGTGCAGCCACTTTGAGAAACAGTTTGGCAGTTCCTCCAAAAGTTAAAGACAGAATTACCATATGACCCAGCAATTGCACTCCTGGATATATACCCAAGGGAAATGAAAACATATGTCCACACAAAAACTTGTCCACAAGTGAATATTATTCATTCCCAGAAGCCAAAAAGTGGAAACAAACCCTAATGTCATCAACTGATCAGTGGATAAGCAAAATATAGTATATCCTACAGCATAATATTATTTGGCCATAAAAAGGAAAAAAGTACTGATACATGCTACAACATGCATGAGCCTTGAAGACATCATGCTAAGTGAAAGAAGCCAGTCACCAAAGGCCACATAGTGTATGATTCCAATTATATGAAATGTCCAGAGTAGCAAATCCATAGAGAACTTTCTGTTTTACTGTTTGCCATAGGCTGGGAAATGGCAAGCAGCTGCTAACTGATACGGAGTTTCTTTGGGGAGTAGTAAAAATGTTCTGAAATTAGATAGGAGTGATGGTTGCACAATTCTGTGAATACCCTAAAAAAAAAAAAAAAAAAAAAAGATTGTACACTTTAAAAGAGTGAATTTTATGGTAAATAAATTACATATAATTTTTTTAATTTTTAAGGAGTCAATATAGTTTGTGTAAGCCAACACATGTATTCATACATAAATAAATAATGAAAGAATAAATGAATGAAGCCTAAACTGCTAAGACTCTGTTATCCGGCATCTTTTCCTGATGCAATTCCTAAGAACACGCAAGAACAATAGACGGCTCTTTTGCAAATTGCCTTAAGGACAAAGAGAATGAAGGAGAAAGGGCCAAGCCAGTCCACGAAGAGGGAAAATAATCAGGAAAATAACATTTTTCTGGCACAATCATGGATGGAAAAGCCATCAGTCGCTAGAGGTCACTTTTAACTGGCAAGGAGACAGTGGAAAGAGAGGATTTATGTCAAAGAGGCAGAAACGTCACACAGCACGTGGCTTCCGGATCCCCGACTCTCTCAGAACTAAGATGGAAAAGTTTAAAAGCCCCTCTGCAAAAGAGGAAGGATCCAGAAAATACAGAGTGAGAACTTTCCATCCCCCAACACAGCAGAACCTATTTCTTTTTTATTGATCAGCTTTTCCAGTTTGTGTTTCCCTAAGAGGCCTTGCCATTTAATGAAAATTCACATTTCAAAGAGGGATGATAAGACCATCTTCACTTATCCTCTGGAAAGTAAGCTCTTTCTTAGAGTTGCGTTTTTGTGCGGTGGGAAAGCTTCTCTCGCCCTCACCAGCACTCGCTGTTGGTAGCAAACCAAAATGCAAATAAGCAGCACTCGTCACAGATAGAAGCATGCACCAGGGAGAAAGGGCACAGACGTGGAGAAACCCCTGGGCCTCAGTTTCCCCACTGTAAAATGAGGAGACTGCAATAAACCACCTCTATGTCCCAGACAGAGCCCGCACCTGGAGCTTGGGATCAGGTGTTGGACTCTCATCCATCCCCCAGTAACAAAGATTTGTGTGTTGAACCTTTACCTGTCCTTTGAGCCAACCATTCATTAAAAGCACCGTTTTCTACACTGTAAAGAGAGAACATGATCAGATATTTTGAACATCTCACTGAGCAGAATATAAAATTCAGCAAAGCGAACCCTCCTTTTCCAAAGTAAGATGGAAAATATGTTTTCCTTGGAGGGGAGTCCAGAGGGGAGGGGGGTGGCGGAACTCTCCAATAAACAGAGATGAATGCTTTCGGTCAGAAAAGCAATTCGGGCGTTGGTGAGGATGTACCTCTGTAATGTCAAAGAAAATGCCATTTCAGAGCTATGCTGACCATTTAAATTGATTCCCAGTGAAAGAAGACAAAGAGAAGAGGTGTATAATGAAATGAGAAATGATTGCTGAAACCAATCCCCACAAAACAAAGTTGGCCCTTCAAACATCTCAGGATCCAGGTGGCATGGTAAAAAGTTTTGGCCATCAGGAGCAAAACTGGGCTGCAGGGCTGACCTCTCCTCCTGTATAACCTGCCCAAGCCATGTCGTACCTGCCATCTCACCAAATCCTTCCAGCAACCCTATTAGGCAAGAAAGGCCGATCCAGGCCCTTCTGACAATTGACAAAACCAAGACCGAGATGTGGGGCAACTTGCCTGAGCTAATAAGCGGGAAGGTCGAGGTCAGAATTAAGGTCTCCTGATTCCCGGCTCTGTGAAGATGTGTTGTCGAAAAGCTGAGGCCTCAAATTCTTTCCATTATACCTCACGCTTCTCCTTGGATGATCTCCATAAAGGAAAAGACAATGCACGGAGCAGCAACCCCAACTCTGAGCAACTGTTTGATCTGCCCTGTCCCTGCTCCTCCTCAGAAAGTGCCATCTGCCCGAGGTGCTTCCCAGCCAGACTTGTAAAGAGCTGAACCTAATGAACCTCAGAGCAGGCCGTGCCAAAGCTATTCAGGGAAATGGGAAAAAACCGGATCCGTGCAAGGAGACCTTTGAAGCAGCCTGCGTAGCACAATCTGGCCATGCATGGAAAGGGGCTCCTGGGCCTCCCAGAAGAGGGATTAAGTTCAGTTTCTGAATGCACGGCATGAGTTTCTCCTCTTGATTGCTCTCCAAATCCCCCCCTGGGATGCAGGGGGGGACATCAAGGTCATCAATCCAGTGCTTCTGTTGGGAGAGCGGAGATACTCGGCACACCAGCATCTCAGTGAGCATCTTCCCCCGCTGGACACAGCCTCCTGCTCGGTGACAGACGGTCACTATCTGATCACTTTCTCCCTTCACGGTGCAGAAAAATTACTGTTAAATAAAAGTTGGGTTGCAGGACAAGATACAGCTTGAACACCAAAATCTTTCTGTTTCTTGGGGATTGGATAGCCCAACGCCCCATCGCAAACTGCAGATGGGCAACCGCATCCGGGATATTTGTAAGCACCTGGATGCTGGGCACCGAGCAGCGTTTGTGAGCACGCTCTTTTTTGTTTGTTTGTTTGTTTGTTTGTTTTTTGGCCGTGCCGCGAGGTTTGTGGGATCTTAGTTCCCCGACCAGGGATCGAACCCGCGCCCTCGGCAGTGAAAGCGCCGAGTCCTAACCACTACACCGCCAGGGAATTCCCATGAGCACGCTCTTTGATTGTTCGAAAGCCAACAGTGCTCCTTATTCTGTGGTCTGAGAGTGCCACGAGCCCGGAGCGTGGATCAGCCCTAACACATGCAAGCTCTGTGGCTTTAGGCAAGTCAGCTGGCATCTCTGAGCTTCCCATTCTTCATATATGGCATGAGGACAAGCCCAGCTGTCTTCAGAGTTGACGTAAGGATTAGAAATGGTGTGTACAGGGCTTGTATTGGGGCACAGACTCCAATCAATGGTATCCATTATCTGCTGCCTCCAAATCATCTCACTTGCTTCTACTGTTTCTTGTGCAAAGGACAGAATCAGGCAGCTCCCCACTATGATTCCCTGCAGGTCAGTGGAAGGGTCCGGAGAGCATCCAGTGGGTCATTCCCCCGCAGAGCTCATCAGAGGACAAGAGAACTCAACGCAAGCCCCTTGGAAGAAGAGTGACATATACCTGGGTTTACCTGGGCAGCCTGGTTTACGCTGTCGTCCTGGGATAACCATTGGCAGCAGCCCTTTCACTCTCAAAAGTGCATCCAATTTGGACAATAACTTAAATGCCCATCGTACACGTAGGGCTGAAGCCCCCATCTAATTGTGTAAAATGACACGTAAAACACACCACCCATTCCGAGCCTGTTGCTGGGGCACTCCGTTGGGTTTGCATTTAAAACTCTGAAGCAAAGATTGCATTTCCTCCAAAATACTAAGTCCACCCGCCTCCACCGGGCTCAGAGGGGCCCCCAAATTATCTGTCAACCCCTCAGGACATAGTTTTCTAACTAAACTCTCTCCTTGCCTTAACTATGGATCTGTTCTGCCTGCTCTTTCTACCCCCATGATTTGTGGAGCTAATGAACAAAGGCAAAAAATAAATAAATAACGATAATAAAGACTCCCAGCTGGATGAAAGAAGTATGAGATGTGAATGTCGCAGCAAAAGCAGCTGTCTATCTGCAACAACATGGATGGACCTAGAGATGATCATATTAAGTGAAGTAGGCCAGACAAAGACAAGTATCGTATGATATCACTTATATGTGGAATCTTAAAAAAATTTTTTAAAAAAAGAAAAGATACCAATGAACCTACTTACAAAACAGAAATAGACCCACAGACATAGAAAGTAAATTTATGGTTATCAAAGGGGAAGGGGGGGAGGGATAAATTAGGAGGTTGGGATTAACATATACATACTACTATATATAAAATGGATAGCCAACAGGGACCTACTGTATAGCACAAGGAACTAAAATCAATATATTGTAGTGTCCCATAAGGGAAAGGAATATACATATATAGCTGAGACACTGTGCTGTACACCTGAAACTAACAAGACATTGAAAATCAACTATACCTCAATAAAATAAAATAAATTTTTGTAAAAAGCAGCTGTCTGTCTCTACCAGAACTGGCCACCATTGGTCAGGACCAGCGCTGTCATCTCTGAGGGGCCTGACATAGTCCCTTCATTTGATGCCACAAAAGAGGAACGGGTCCCTGGCCGCGTCTGCCCAGAGAGGAGTGAGCTGAGTCCCACAGGACTCTCATGCCACATGTCCCTGAGTGTGAGGCCCTCTATGGCTAAAAGCATTTTTAGCCAAAACAGCCCCTGGGGAAGAATCTGTCACAAACACTGCCAGAGGAGTAACCCCAGGCCGTGCACTGGAAGCGCAGCAAGCCGCAGGGCTGTGGGAAGGGAGATGTTTGTGCAGAGAATGCAAACCTCCATGCAGACACTGTAATGAATCCACCACGAGAATCGAGGGGCCCAGGCGTTCTACAGCACAGTAACGACACATGATAAAGTTGGCCCCGTTTAAATTCCTTTTTTGGCTAAAAATACAAATCTAGCAAGAGTTATTGACTAGATCAGCCACTTGTTGATGACACGGCTTTGGATCTGTGGCATCAAGTGTGTTGTCAAGAAACTTAAGCCCCAAATTCTCTAGCAATTATTTGGAAGGGGAAGAAAAGTGAAAAGTAAAAAAAAAAAAAAAAAAAAAAAAATTTTTTTTGTATAAGAAGACTTTTTAAAGGGCTTTTTATAGATGACTGTTTTTCCTGCTGCGTTGGAAACATGAACTCCATTATGGGCTTGAAGATGAAAGAAGCTTGAATTTCTTCCTGATCGCCCCAAGTGGCAGTAAAGGGAGATATCCATCTGGAATCAGCCGGCATGTGACAGCATCTTTGGATCAGGAGTGATGAACAGCAGATAGGTAGATAGATAGATAAATAGATAGATGATAGATAGCTATGAGATTAGATAGATGGATTAAAGAGATCATATTGATTTATATAGATAACAAACAGTAAGATATACAGACCAGATATATAAGATAGATGATAGATGATGATAGCTTAGATAGGTAATTGAGATATTGATATAGAGAGAGTAGATAGCTAGATCATAGATTAGATAGGTAGACAGATCAACTGGTCAACTGATTCACACATGTGCCAAAAGTGTCACAATAATCATTTTTAAATAAAATAGCACAGGGACTTCCTTGGTGGTCCAGTGGGTAAGACTCCACGCTCCCAGTGCAGGGGGCCCGGGTTCGATCCCTGGTTGTGAAACTATTAATAGATCCCACATGCATGTCTCAACTAAGAGTCTGCATGCTGCAACTAAGAAGTCTACATGCTGCAACTAAAGATCATCCCGCATGCCGCAACTAAACATGCTGCAACGAAGATCCCGCATGCTGCAACTAAGACCCGGCACAGCCAAAGTAAATAAATAAATAAATTTTTTTAAAAAATAAAAAAATTTAAAAAATAAATAGTATAGCACAAGCAGTCTCACTTACTTTGCATATAACCCTAAGAAATAGGAATCTATTGTCTCCATTTTATAGACATGGAAATTGCCTCTAGAAATATATTAGATGATCACACTCAAACAGAAAGTATCAGAAAGGGAAATTAAACTTAGACCTTCTGATTGCTGGAGCTCTCCCATCCTTGTCCTGCCCTGTTCCTTGCAATCTCACCCTCTGAAACATGCTCCAGTAAATTTCACCCAGCTGAGAGAAGGAGAGAGGCTGGGACAGAAGATATGAATGGTTGCCTTAAAAGTCTATGATTCTATGTTATTACCAGGCCCTTTTGATTTTTCCCGCACAGTCTCCCCACAAGGAAGGATTCCAGTTCTGACCTATCATTAGAGGGAGATTAGGTCATAAACACTATTGATTCAACCTAAAGACAGTAGGGTTTTCTCAGGGAAACCAGCACAGCAGGTGGCCCACGGGGCTGGGTCCACACCCCAGCTCCACTCTGCCTTCAGCAGCCCCTGTCATCCCACTGTCACCACCCCCCCCCCACTCTAAGTCCTAACCAGTGCCCTGTTAGGCGATCAGCTAAGTAAAACCTTCCAGGACACCAAGGACAGCAACCAAAGGACGAGGCCCTTTTCAGGGACCTGAGCTCAGCCCCACCCCGTTTTCTAAGCTTCTGGAAGGCACCAGGCTACAGAACTCACCCACCCCAGGTCACACCAGTGGAATCCCCGTCCCTTTGCAAACAGGACAGGATACAGCAGGGAACTGGGGGCAGAAGGCAGCTCTGGCTTTTAGGAAACCTTGGCAGACGTTCATTCAGGTTCAACAGAAGTCCAACTGTGGGACTAGGCACCTAGATCCACGGCGCCTAACCCTGGCCACTCCCTGGAAGCTTTAAAACTACCATCGCCCAGGGGACTTCCCTGGCAGTCTAGTGGTTAGGGCTCCGCACTTCCACTGCAGGGGCCACGGGTTCAATCCTCGGTCGAGGAACTAAGATCTCGCGTGCCACGTGGTGTGGCAAAAAAAAAAAAAAAAGTATTAAAAAAAAAACAAAAACCTACCAATACCCAGGCCCACCTCGAACGGTCAAGTCAGAAGTTCTGGTCTCTGTGCTTAGTGAAAACTCCCCAGGGGATTCCAGCGTGCAGTCGAGGTTTGTAACTGGCTCATCGCAAAATTCCTTTCACAGGATAGTCAGCCTTGGCCACAGAGACCCTACCCCGCTGCATCTCCCTATCATTAGGGGCACATTTAGTCACATTCAAAGAAAGCCGGATCCCATATAGGTTAACCAGAAAGAACTCTAATTTCTACTCACTGTTATTCCCCTGGGTCATTCCCCTGGCAGTTAAGAAGACTAAAAGCAAGGAATCTGGGTGAATGGCTTCATCCAACAACGGCAGACAGTTGAAGGCAGAGCCCTCAAAGCCCAGGGAAATAAACAATCATTTCCAGAGAAGCAACAGGGAGGTCTTTTCAAAGAGGAAAAAGGGGGAAAGCAGGGGAAAGGGCCGCACATGGAGTGATGGGGACCAGAGCTATGGACAGATTCCCTAGGCCAACCCCTTCCTAAGATAGTCATCTATCCCTTTAAAACATTGCATATCATTAACTGTTTAAAGGACAGAACGTCCACCTATTACAAAAAGGCACTCTTACGAGAAGCACAGCAGACGGACACCAAGCTGGGCAGGGAAATGAAATGGGGTGCTCCGTCCTAGTTCCCGTCTTGAACAGAAATCACCTTCAACAAAACCACTGAAAACATACAGTGTGGCTAGGAGTTCTCCTAAGTGACTAAGTGGGTATGTCCCTTCTTACTGAACACTTCTTACTTTTCCCCTACAGCTCAGCACAGAAGCTGTGCAGGGACCGGTCGCGTTGCCAGGCTCTGGAGGGAAGGTAAGCAATGGGGGGAGGCGGTGATGGAATGGGGGCTTTCCAACTGTGCTCCCCCAAGCCCTAGGATTCCCCAGAGGCAGAGGGGCTGCCAACAGGGGGAGGATGGAGAGAAGGGGGAGAGGATCTGGGCTCCCCCATGGCCCACCATTCCAGCCAGAGCTGCCCTGCTTTCCTTAGTCTTACCTGCCAGGTACGGGGTCCCATGCAAGATTTTCATCACGTGAGAAGAGGGTGACCCCAGGACAACAATGCTAAAGATCCCAAGAGGAAGAGCCATGGGGTCCAGGTTTTGGTCCAGAGTCATTCAGCTGCTTATCAGGCAGCCAGCATGGGCAGCTTCCATGTTTGCTGGGGGTCGCATAACAATGGATAGGACAAGATCTGTGCGGTCTGTTAAGTCTTTTCCCAGCTCACTCAGCCAGGACAGGGAACAAGGGTATCCTTGGACATGTGTGTGTCATGCAGGCTCTTACCTAGCCATGCAGAACCCTGAGCCTGCGCGATGCTGGCAGCTGAAAGTCCGTCCCTCACATGAAAGGCCAGGAAGACCTTGCTGGAGCCCATCACATCCACATCCCCCTGTCCACAAATGGATGGACTGGAAGAATCCGGGCACTCCCCGGGATATCCTGGTACCGAGCAGGATATATAGACAGATATATATATATATATAGCAGATATATATATATATATATAGATATAGATATATATACCTGGTACCGAGCAGAACAGAGGAAGAGACTGAAAAAGATGAAGCATCCTGGGAGGTAGCACCGCTCTTCCAGAAGGGCCAGCACACTCTTTACTAGATGCTCTTCTCAGGAAGAAGAGCAACTCTGGGCAACAAGACTGACAAGACATTCCCAACTGTCAGAATAACCCGCTCCACAGAAAGGCAGAGAACAGGCTCTGGGAACATCCACTACTGAGACTCTCCACGCTCTGTACACAGCACCCACGGGCCATGTCAGAACTAGATCATGGAGCATGCAGATGCCTCTTTTTATTTTTTACTTTTTGGCCACGCTGCACAGCATGTGGGATCTTAGCTCCCCGACCAGGAATCGAACCTGTGCATCCTGCAGTGGAGTCTTAACTGCTAGACCACCAGGGAAGCCCCCAGATGCCGTCTTAAGAGATGAAGCCCACCCTTCTGTGGGCTGGGGTGATTTCCAAAGCTGTAACCACCAGCTCTCAGGGCCAGAAGCCAGGCAAAACACCCTGAGTAGATTAGGATAACTGCCACAATGTCCATGAAATAGGGCCAGGGACCCAAACAGAAATGTCCCTGATTCTGGAAGGGCCAGGCAGACCCTAAACCCAGCTGCACTATGAGGCTGGCTGGAGCCCAACCCAACGGCCTCCTTCCTGAGAAGAGCGTCTAGTAAAGAGTGTGCTGGCCCTTCCGGAAGAGCGGTGTTACTTCCCAGGATGCTTCATCTTTTTCACTCTCTTCCTCTGTTCTGCTCGGTACCAGGTATTAGGTGATCGGCCCAAAATATCCCAGGGAGTGCCCGGATTCTTCCAGTCCAGCCATTTGTGGCCAAGATTTGCACGGCGACACCTGAGCAGGCCCCGTCCTGTGGCGTCCGCTTGCGGAAGGCACTCGTGTCCGTAGGCAAAATGTGTGATCTCGCCCAAGTGGGGACTGGGGAGACGCAAGGAGGAGCAGGCAGAAAGAGCCCACTCCCACAGACCAGCGGATAACGTCGCTTTCTAATCGCCAGCCCACAGGCAGATTTTGTGGCGACAGCTTGGGTCCTGGACTTCGAGACTTTCGTCTGATGTGGTCAGCTTTTTTTGTAAACACTTTCTAACCCGAGTCGAATGATGCAAAGGGAATAATCAAAGTATCGATTACAGACACATTCATATTACAGTGTGTGTGTATTCACACGTGGACCCGTCAGAGGCGGGGGAACAAACCCAAATGCCACATGGACGAAGAAATGACAAGCAGTGGATGTGCCCCAGGGACACTCTGAGGACACGTCTCCCCAGGAAGGCCCGGCCAGCGGGGCTGAAGTCACCTAGCCTTGATCTAGGCCTCCTGCCTCTGCAGGCATGGCTCTCTAGGAAGAGCTGGACAAGCCCGAGGGCTTCCGGGGATGACTGCTGAGTCCACCACCTGCCGAAAAGACGGAGGGAGAAATACCCATTCACGACCTCAGGCCGATGCTCGAGCCCTGGGCTTTCCCCTCCTGCCTCTCTCCCCCTCCAACTGTTGCAACAGCTGACTGGACCGCAGTGACCAGGAGGCTGGAGCGGCAACCACAGGGCACTGCTGGAGAGACAGCTGTTTGGGTGGAAATGAATGCAATTAACACCAGACGTGTAAACCCTCCTCCCACCCCAGGATTTCCGGTCCTCTGGCATCACACTCAGATGAAGCAGGAAACCAAGTCCCACGAGCATATAAACTCATCCAATCATTCATTCATTCATTCATTCAACCGCAGCCATCATTGGAGTCAGCGTCTCAGGAGTGAGACACGGCTGGGCGGGGAACGTTAACAGAAAGAGGCAGAGGAGCCTTGATCAAACTGTAACACGGGATGAATGTCCCGAGGGCCAGGCCAGGAAGACCCACTGTTGGCCGAGGCGCACAGAATAAGTGGTAGATTACGGCAGAGGGGGCTACACGGGGGCTTCGGGAGGGAGGTAACATCTAAGCTAGCCCTCGAAGGGTAACGAAGATTTCCAGAGGCAGAGGAAAGAAGGGAAGGGCATCCCTGGCTGGGGTAACTGACAGTGTGAGTCTCGGCTGGGGCAGCAGGATTGGGTTCTGCCGCTTGGGCTGCATTCTCAGAGCCAGAGGGGGTCGCTGAGGGCTTCAGAGGATGGAGGTACCATGATCGGTCCACAGGAAGAGCCCAGGCTGCAAGGTGATGTATGGGCTGCAGAGGTAGGGATAAGGGCAGTGAGACCCTCAGAAGCTGGGGCCAAACTCCAGTAGAGACGACCAAAGGTCTGGATCGGCAAAGGAAGAGATAACACGCCAAGAGATAACACAGAGACAGAATTAACTGGATTCGGCACAAGGTGCCCGTGGGTTTGAGCCCGCATGACCCTGAGGGCAGCCCTCTCCAGGGTTGGGCGCTGGGGTAGCAGCAGGAGATGGAGAGAAGAGGGTGAGTCTGACTGGGGGTGGCTGGGTGCGGGAATCGGGGTACCTCTGGGAGCCACATCCAGCAGGTAAGTGACAAGTCCAGAGTTCAGGAGAGAGAGCCCCTTCCAGCCCTGAGGCATCTGGCTGTCCTCGCCTTGTCTGGGCTCAAGTCCCGTCCTGGTCTCTGCTGTACAGCAGCTTCAGGGTGGGGAAGAAGCCCCCTTGGGTGTGTTGTGCCGGGGGCTCCACACCCCTAGGAAAAGCCCTGAGCTCAGGTTAGCAGAAACATTCAGGTTCTCTTCACTGAGCAGTGGCTTCCGATCCTTAGCGATCTAGAGTCTGTAGATCTGGCACAGACCCCCGAGATCCAGACTTTCCGGCAGCTCCCCAGGTGCACTTGACAATCACCAGATTCAAGTACAGATTCACAGGTCCCATCAGCAGACTCTCCACTTCAAGGGGTTGGGTGGGCCCAGGAAGCTGAATGTTTTAGGAGGCTTTACCCCAAGTTAACACCAGGGTACCCAGTCTGCTGACCATGCTTGGAGAACCCCTGCTCCCAGCAAATGTTCGGGTCAGACCCTACAGCTGGAGCCTATTTCTCTGCCTCTGTTGAGAGAGTTGAGATCCAGAGGGGGCCTCTATGGAGATGGGCGGTTGCTGGTACCTGACGTGAGATGGAACGATAATAACCACCACGGCTGAGTGATAACTGCGGGCCAGGTACTATTCTGACGCCTCCACTGTCGATCTCTGTAACAACTTTCCCCGTTTTGCAGGTGAGGCGACCGAGGCTTAAAGCAAAGGTCACACTGCTGGCCGGTGGTGGAGTCACAGTTGCAGGTGTGGGCTCCATACCTGCCACCTGCGCTGATGTGCGGGGTGAGTGCCCTGCCCTCTGGCTTCCCCTCTATAAAACGGAAGTAACTGTTCCCGCCTGCTTCCTGGAGACGCTGGGGTCCCAACAACTCCGATGATCATAAAGTCCCCGGGACGCCAGCAGCGCTTTCTCCAAGCAGCACCCCTGCCGCCTCCGTGACCCCTCAGCTGGTCTGGATGCCGCCTACGGGGAGCACGTCTAGAGCCTCTGCCCACGCATCACTGGATGGGAAGGGCAAAGGACATTCTGTCTGTCCCACACGGACGGCCCCTTACAAAGATCTCATTGTACATTTCTCAATGGGAGGCTCTGTCTGATGGCAATAATATTATTTTCTGCTGCTGATGTGTCACCTCCGTTTCCAAACTGGGAATATTCAACTGCATTTTCCACCACAGGCTGTGCCATTTCAGACCGAAATGGAGCCTCCAGGTCCCGTGACCTGGGAAACACACAGCAAGCGGCAGGTGAAGACACATCAGGTGACATGGCTTGGAGCAATTCAGAAAGCTGGGAGGGAGGGGCTGCAGGTGGTACGGTGCCAATTTCCTTCAATGGCTTTTGTTTCTGTAAGTTTTCACTTGAATCCCTTCAACATGCCCGAAATACTTAGCTCTGGCCTCAGTACTCATTAAAGAAGATACAGGGCTTCCCTGGTGGCGCAGTGGTCGAGAGTCCGCCTGCCGATGCAGGGGACGCAGGTTCGTGCCCCGGTCCTGGAGGATCCCACATGCCGCGGAGAGGCTGGGCTCAAGTAAATAAAATAACCGCCCCCCCAAAAAAAAGAAGCTACAATCTCAATGAAGGAGAAGATCACAGTTCCCGACCCACTAAGCTATGCCTCTTTGCAAGGCTCCCACTATAAAGCGGGCTCCAGCCGCAGACTCACTTAAAGCAATGCAGAACTCATGACTGGCAAGCAGAAAAAAGAATCCTGATTTCCTCATCTGTATTATTGCCACGTTATCTCCTGAGGGAAGGGCAAGCGGTGGGAATTCTATAGAGGTCAGTAACCACAGGTGGGCATTTGCAGGAGTAAATATCTTTCTCAGGATACACAAGCAGTGGAGTTTGGGGTGTGACAGCTGTGACCACATCGCCACTCCCTCTGATTACTTTCGTGCTTTGCAATCTGCTCCTCAAATCGCCCTCCTCTTTGAGGGCATCACCACCCCTGCATTAAAATACGCTTGCATGCTGCTCAACCGAGAGGGGCAGGCAGTCTGATTTCTCCCTCCTCCTTCGTTCCGAGCTGCCATAAGGTCATCCGCTGTCTATTCTCGGCCCTCGGTACAGGTGCAGGACTTGTGGAGACATCCCTGGTCCCTGCACACAAGGAACCCACCTGGCGGGAAGGGAAAGATGCCCACAACCTCTGAGAAAGAAGGCCAAAGGGAAGGTCAGGGTGTCAGCAGGAAGGGATGCGCCCACGTGTGACGGGGCGGGGGCGGGGAGGCAGAAAGGGACAAGGAGCAGGAGAGGGGCCAGAGAACCGGTCAAGTGCTGAGGAGCGAAAACGCACATTCGAGAATGCAGGATGGGGTCTTTCAAGTAAGTCGGAGAGAAAGCAGGGCTTTGATGCATTGTGGCGCGAAGTGCATCTGATGAGAGACAAACTCTGTCTCTGAGCTCAGTGAATCAGTGAATCGCCGAACGTGGGCGCTGGAAAGGGCATCCAGGGTCCTCTAGTGCAAATCCTTCACTGTGCAGATGAGCAGCCCAAAAAAGCGAGGTGACTCGTCCAAGGTCACACAGCAAGTTAGTGCCCTGGTTGGGGGTATTTCCACCTGGGAGGGCTGCCCCTCAGCCCAATGATAGATGTCACTGATCGCTCCCTTAGGACATATTATCTGTGACTTATTAACACTCTGTGGCCAAGGCACGGGCCTACAGGGCCCCCATAGGGACTCCAAACTGAGGCAGATTATAACCTTGACTTGGTCTTCTAGGCTGACACCCAGGCCATCTGTGCTTCTCCAAGCTCCAGTGTGGCTCCGCGGCTGGCCCTGGACGAGGGGCGGAAATACCCACTGGTGCCAGTGAGTCCTGACAGATGCCACTGACAAAACAGCAGGCGTCAACACTAGGCCAGAGTCCCAAGGGGTGTGCAGATGCCAACACCGCCACCACCAAGAACAGCACGCTCTAGGTTAGATGGTAATACATGAGGCAAGATAGAGGCAGAGACAGTAAGGCTTAAACTTGGATGCTCTTTCTGATCAGTGATGACACCCCGAAGACCAGAAAGGACACAAGGAGGTGGGTGCGTGATTTAAAAAGTCGAAGAGCTCGAACTAGAATGGGATAGCAATGTTCTTCTGGGTGGTAGGGCAGACAAGAGGAAGCTCAGAAACAGACCCTAAAGTCACACGTAAAGAGAGCATCATTCTGAAAAGTAACCGGCAAGATAGGTTTTTTTCTAAAGCAGAAAGAGCTAAGTTCTTTCCACTTGGACCCTCTTCTGAACTGAACTATAAGCTTTTAAGACAGACTGTATATTGACTTTCACTCTCGGATAAAATCTTTAAAAAAAAAATGAAATAGTGCCAATTGCAGCAACATGGATGGACCTAGAGATTATCGTGCTAAGTGAAGTTGGACAGAGAAAGATAAATATCATATGATATTACTTATATGCGGAACCAAAAAAAAATGATACAAATAAACTTATTTGCAAAACAGAAACAGACTCACAGACATAGAAACAAACTTATGGTTACCAAAGGGGAAAGGGGAGAAGGGATAAATTAGCAGTTTGGGATTAACAGATATGCACTACTATATATAAATTAGATAAACAACAAGGTCCTACTGTATAGCACAGGGAACTATATTCAATATCCTATAATAAATCATAATGGAAAAGGCTATGAAAAAGAATAGATACATATAGATATATAACTGAATCACTTTGCTGTACACCTAAAACTAACACAACATTGTAAATCGACTACACTGCAATAAAAAAATAAAAATTTTTAAAAAAAATGTGTCTGGTGGGCCACTGTGTAGCTTGCCTACCTCCTCAAGCTCAAAATGATATTTGCCAAAGGGACAATCAACAGGCATGCTGGAAAGTGACCATTCACAAGCAAACTCTACACATTTGTTAGGAAATATACTTTAGATTTAGCTGAATGAAAAGCATAAATCCAACTGAGCGATATTTACAGGGCACCCAGCTGTTCACAGCAGCAATTTTCATATCTAAAGAACTGATATCTGTGGGTGCTTCTCCAAGCAGGACTGCCCAATTCCATTTATGTCAAACCCAGGCCAGGAAGTAATCCCTCCATTTGATTTTCCTATCAGTGGAACTGACGTTCCTGGTTCAACAGTTCATTTGCTGTACCCCAGCCTCATTCCAAGAAGGTACACACTCAGGAATTCTTTAAAAGTCAAAATCAAATAGTTAGGAGCAAAGGCTCAAAACTAATAGCTTTGAAGATTACTCCAAATGCTGTGTTTTCAAAGGGACCACAATCAAATCACATTTTCAGGTTAAGGAAGACAAAAGTTCTCAAGCAGAGAAAGCAAGAAGCCACTCTTTTATCCTACCAACATTCTCTAGAAGCGTATTCTCAAGTTCAACTGGAGAACCTCAGAGCTGCACAGAAAATGAGACTAAGGCTGGCCCACCCTCACCCCCTTACGCGGTAGATCCGTCCACTGCTTAGTTCCGCAACCTCTGAAAGGAAAGACTCAAACAACACAGACTCATTTTCAAACGATAATGGTTCCCAAGCCCTAAGATTATTCTTTGTAAGCTGTCTTACTGATCATGGTGGTTCCCCCAGCCAGGGCTGCCTTGGTGCCTTGAAAGAAGTCATCAGCAGAGGTCATCCCCTGATCGGGCATCTGGAAGCGGGTATGGACATCGATCCCTCCAGGGATCACCATTCTGGAATGGGCTTCAATGGTCTTCACCCCTCCTGGCACAATCAGGTTTTCTCCTATTTGCCTAAATAAACAGGGTGGGTGATAATGATTGTAAAGAAATGTCCTAAATCAAATGGGATCTGACAGACATTTTCACCATGCCATAAACAACCCTGCCCTATGTTCTACAGACTCTTCAGATTATTGTTATCATTCATAATCTGTGCACCCCTCACTCCCTACCCTCAAGAGGTAATGCAGAGCATACTAGAAAACAAAATCTAAATAAGGCATCAGAGGCCAATCAGAGAGGCTTAGTTACCAGAAAACCCATGTGATCAAATGATAACAAAGCCCTGAGATATTGACATAAAATATCGCTATACTTTCCTTACAACACACTCAGTCGAGTTAATTATCCTATAACAATTTTCTCCAGACCTGGTTGCACTTTACGAACATTTATTTTCACCATATCCTTTCCAACTAAGAGGAATAAGGAGTAGAAGGGTGGGGGATAGAACAAAACAAAGCAAAGATAATAATAAGTAAACACTATGATTGTTACTATTTAAAAATTTGGAAGCATGTGATCCGCAACTCAGATAACAAAGGCGGCAAAATTAATATTCATTAAGTTGGGTAACAAGGATTCATTTCCAATTTTTAAAAGATATCTCTGCTACATCTTTATGTCAGTTCTTTGAAAAGGAAAAAGTAATCAAGGGGCAGTTGGTAAAGTTCTAAAACAAATTAGTGATGACTAAAAATATCACACAGGCTTGTTCACTTCTAGGCCAGAGTCTTACAGACCAGATCATGCTGCTTTCCACTTGGGGGAAAATGGAACATGAAAGTCATGGTATTTTAGAGCCTGGAGCTGAGACTGTCACAAGCAAACACACATGGAGAAAACATTAAATGTGGAAACGTTAAAACCTCTTTTAGGATCATAAATCAGGGTGTGAGTTTCCAGGCAACAGAAACATCCACTACAATTTTCCACTCCTCTGGACTGGTTTGCTGCTAGCCCTTGATAAATGCTGCTTATTTAAAAGATGTCATTTGCGGCAGTGTTTGCCTTTAAACAAATGTGCTATTTCTTCAGAGCCCTCTGAGCTGTCCCAGTCGGAAGGGCATGAGGACATGGAGATGTTCTCAGCTCACTTAACCCTCTAGGACCCCAAAATACCCTAATTCAGGAACTGCTTTGTTGTTTTCTCCTTTGAAACACAATACACAATAAACACAAGGGCAGTCCCATTTAGGTTTCATGAAACCTAAAATTCCCTCGGAATGAGGCAGTAATTTGTCTCTGTGACTTAGTAATTAATTTGGTGTCCATTGCCCCCAACAACTTGGATTCTTGATTAAGAAGGCAGATGTGCTATCATGATAGAAGAGGCTGTACTTCACGTTTGTGTCCTTTGATTGTCCTATCCACCCCACACAAGTATATTCTAGTAAAACCTTTAATATAGTCAATGGATCATAACCTGAGTATGTGGCAACAAGAAGATGTTGTGTCACCTCGGTTAAAAATAGTCAGTTACATAACACGTAAGGAAATGGCTGTGCATTTAATTGTGGTTTTGAATTCTCTAAATCTGAGTTTTCAAACTCACTAATTACCACCGATCAAACTAGGCTTAAACAGATACTGAGTTAGTCTCTAAATCACTACAGCTTGATACTACGGGTGTGAATTGTAGCTAATGCTTAGGAACACTGCAAGGTACCCAAATTTGTGGCAATAATGAGTTACACTTACTTGATCAACCCATCTTCCATGTATATGTCTGCATAGAAAGACTGGTCGTCATTAACGATTTTACCTCCTTTGATCAGAAGACGATCACTCTGAAACAAAGAAGCAGTAAGGTCACAATTCGTAACTGATCCATGAGAAACAGTTGGTAGTAAGATAAATGAGCTAAGACCACATTTTCACTGCTCAAAAGTGATGCTCAAAATGAGCCAATTTTGGAAAGACTCAGTGACAAAGGTGAATCTGTATTTGGCAATCTACTCATCACTTGATGAGTCAGAACATACTGGCAAAGCTCAAAGCTTATCCTAGAGAAAAAAAAGAAAAAGAAAAAAAAACACAACAGAGACAACAACCATCTATTTCCATTGGACCTACAAGCACCAAAGAGAAAGAATGAAAAAAAAAAAAGCCTAACAATCTTCCTTTAAAGATCAGTAAAAAGATTTCAGATAAAGAAGGCAATCACTTTAAATGGCTTTAGGCTAAACTTCATTTGAAAAATAAAATACACCCACATGTAGCGGAAGTCCATTCTTGGTGAGATTTGCATCGGGAAAATTTAACCAAAAGTCTGTTGTCATGGGATACTATACACAAACACACTTGGTTCATCCATAGCAAGGTTTCAGTTCAGTATGTTCTTTATATTTGCATTTATCTTCGAGGTAAATCAAAACAATTGTAGCAAAGAGGGGGGAAAACACACTTCAAACATGCACCATTTTAACTATTAAGCTGTTAAGAAAAAGGTAAAGTTTTAGAATAAAGTAGGTGAGATGGCAAGTTCTAAAATCTAACACCATTATTGACTGTACACATACTGATACTTTAATTGGTACAAAAAATATATGATAAGCAGCATATAAGGGCCAAGAATGTAACAGAAATGTTACATTATGATTCATCTCTATCCCAAATGCTGTTGATGGAATGCTATGCTAAAATCCTGTGTTCAGTGGACACGCACCTGTATTAGTCCCTGCTGGGTTTAAACGACTGCCTTTTTAATATGCAGAGCACTTCAAAGAATGGCATTCATTCTGACAATGGTTAACTCAAAATTCAGTTAAGAATAATATTCTCAGCAAGTGCTTTATATTTAGCACCTACCAAGAAGAAATTACAGCAACTTTTAAAAGATATATATAAGCTACTAGAGACCTAGGAAAAAAAGATACTTTTACACGGAAATGCACACACACCTGGGTTTAGAAAGTATTTATTGTTTTTCTAACATCATGAGAAACACTAAGATTATTTTAATTGTTACACTGTAGGGGTCTTCATCCTGCTGTAGGGTTTGGAAAGTCAAATGGGAATAAATAGTCAGCAACGATTCCTGCATTTATATAAGGTAAAGGTTAAGACCTTTACAAAATCCTGTCCTGTAAACCATGTCACCCAAGCCTCAAATCAAATCTGTAAGGTGATGGGAGCTAGATTCTTGTCCCAAGGACACATAAAGAAACTGAGGCTCAGAAAGGTTAAGCCACTGGCCCAAGGTCACCTGATCCAGTGCACTTATCTGTCTACAATGATCTCCCCCTCTTCCCCAGTATCCAGCTCTGATGGGATAAACATCGCCTGGGAGGCAAAGAGAAGCCCTGCCCTTCACCACCTGTTCCCCTTAGTCACTGCAGTACCTGTTCCAGCCATCATGCGAATCCCCGAGCCAACATCATGTTGAGAAAAAAAATGAAACATCACAGCCCCGCTCACTCGAGTGGCATCTTACATAACAGGCTGGCCGTGCTGACGGAGGAAGGGAAAGCATGCTATAGGTCCTACCATAATGCCACCAGATTTTGTTAAAGGGCAGAGGGGGCGCTCTTCTAAAAATCAGTCTTGTTGATTGTTTGCTTTTTGAATTTTTTTCTCCCCACACTGTCAAAACGAAACTGCCTTTTTCATTCACGAAGACATCAAGAGTACTTGAGGCTTGCAGCAAATCTGCTCTCCAGCCCACTCCTCAGATTCCTTCCTGCAGTGCAAGGAACACATAACGCTGGGTCCCCCCGCGCTCTGCCCTTTGGGATCTTGGGTCCTTGGCCCTCAAGAAAAAGCTAGTACCCACTCCCCGCTGTAGAACAGCTCATCCTATAAACCCTCCCGAGCACACGCCCCTTCCCCTGTGCATGTGCTCCCACATCTCTCTCCTGCGGATGGGTGTGCCCTTGTACATCCAGTGGAAGTCGGGGTACCCGTGGCTAAGGAGGAAACCAGAGCGAAAGCACGCCCTTAAACCCAGCCCTAAACACATCTGGACTTTTCAAAGATTTTTTCGGTCACCGCCTCAGCCCTGGGTTCTACCCAGCAATCAGCTGGCCCATTGCAATTGCACATTATTACATAACAATGAATTTCCCTCGCGTTCCTCCCTCCCCGGGATTTCATTCGGGGATGTAGAGAAATAGGACTGGCGAGACTTTTCCGGGAAAAGATGGGGAGAAGATGGGGGGCGGGGAAGCAGCGGGAACAAGAACCTGTGTTCATCGCCGAAGCATCGCAAAGTCATCGCTTGGAGCTTCTCGTGATTTACAAACTAACAACCCCAGGCCCCAGAGCTGCGCCGGCATCTCCGGCCTCTGCGATCATTGTCTGACCGAGGCCGGGCCATCTGCCTCGCGCGTCGCGCAGCGCCATTACCTCCCAGAGCCCGGCTCGGCACTGTCCCCAACGCCCACCCTCCCAGCCCGCTTTGTATGCGCCAACACGGACGCCTCCCCGGCCGCAGAAGGGGCAGAAAGACACAAGAAAGCGAGCCCAGAGCCGCCAGGGTCCCAGCCCCAAACCACTGGGCGAGGAAGCCGAGAGGGCTACCAAAACCCGGTCCCGGTCAACAAAAAGCCCACGCCTACCTCCCCCCTTCCTCTGCTCATCACCGCGTCCCTGTTTTTCCTTCCCGTTTCCACAGGATCCCGGTACACCAGCCCTTTTCAGCATCCCTCTGCTGTCATTACGCCTCCGGGCTAAAACCCGCTCCTTTTTCTGAGGAACCGGAGGAAGGCTCCAGAAAGCCCTTTATGGTGGGGGGCGGGAGATACAGGGAGAATCCATTTCCCCATCTCCCCATCCAGTTCCTGGAGTCCAGCATCGCAGCACGCAGCCGGGAGAACAATATCCGAGCTTCAACCATGCATATTCAATCTGGCATCCATTTGCTTACACCCCGCAGGCCAGCACTACAGCATCTCGCTCTGACAATAAAAGGATACAGCGGATCTGGCGCGCTACCTAAAACGACCTTAATGCACTCACGCTCCTATTTTAATGCCTTAGAAACTATATGGCTTACAATTCTATAGGATTGCGTCTCCCATCACTATCGCCTTCTTTAGCAACAAGGGAAAAAAAGGAAAAAAAAAAAGTTGGGTATCTCTTCCTCCCCCTCCTTTAAAATAAATTCCGTGTATATTCTGTGTCACAAAAGGTTGCTGGCCGATCGCAGATTTCACAAGTACCAAACTCACCGTGATGCGTGGAATATTTTTCTTCCCCTGATAAGACATCTCTCTCCTGGGAAAAAATTAATTTCAAGAGGGCAGCTTTAAAACAAAAATTGCCCGGAAAGAGACTTGTTATTTTTTGCAGGATCGAAAAATGTGCAGCCGCTTATCTGGTCTTGCTGATAGAAATTTTCAGGAATGTTAAGGGATAAATGCAATCCTCTGTCTCCCTTTCTTCCTCTCCTCCAACACTGCCTCAGCTAGGGTGGAAAAAAAGAAAGAGAGAGAGAGAGAGAGAGAGAGAGCGAGAGAGAGAGAGAGAGACAGAGAGACAGAAAGAGAGAGACAGAGCAGTAGGGAAGGGGGTGGAAATAAACTACAGCAATAAAAGCCTCGGTTCAAGTCGGCCACCGCGGCGCATGCGCCGCCAGCCACTCCCTTTCCTCTCAGGCCAAAGCCGTCCGCTTCGAGATAGACGAGTCCTGATTGGCCACAATCGTGGGATATGCAAATGAGTGCAGGCGGGGAGGGGTGCGGCGCGAGAGCGCGAATTGCTGCAGTGTGCGGCCGAGGGCGGCGGTCGGTGCGTGCGCCCGAGCGGGGAGCGCGCCTTTCGCGCCCTTTCTTTGCACTGGTGCATCGGCCACCCGGGCTGACAGCGGCCCCAAATGCAGCATCAGCAACGCAGGGACAGCGGAGGGGTGGTCATTACGGGCAGGGAGAACCACGGCCCGCGACAGTGGGCTTCGGTGCGGCCTAGGCAGCACGCACCCGCTCGCGCGCGCCCCGGTGGATACTCGCCCGCGCGCCAATCCGCGGAGGCCGCCGCTGCAGCCCGCGTGGGGTGACTGCGCCGAGCCAATAGCTTTGCTGGCGGCGAGCGCGCGACTGCACGGCCGGCCGGCGCCGCGCCACCCGGGAGGGGCGCCCAAGTACTCCTCCCGCTGCCGCCGTCGCCTTTCGCGAAAGCTCGCTCGGCCTCCGCCCAGGAGTCGAAGGGGGAATTCAGATGGCCGCGAGCGGAGGGAAGGGGAGCGGGGCGAGGAGTCACCGCGCGGCGCCGCGCCGGCCACGCCCAGCCCCGGAGAGGGGCAGCTGGCCGCGGGCCTGTGGGCGGCCGGCGCCGGGCTGGGCTCCCCCGGGGTGGAGGAGCGCGGGCCCGAGGTGAGGCAACAAACAGGAAGTGGAGCCGGAGGCCGGGCTTCGGGCATCAGTGACCTGGCAGCTAGCTGGAAAAGAAAGTCCGAAGCCCTCACTGCTCTGAGTAGGGAAGGAAGGCAGCCGGGGAAGACTGTATCCCGCTGCTGGGGATGGAAACCCCGCCTTGAAACGTCCTTTTGTGCCTTGGAGTCGCAAGGAACTTGGGGGCAGGGGGGGGAAGCAGCAGCCGCCTGTTGAGGCCAAAAAAGGCCCAATCTGGGGCCCGGGTCTCCTCTTTAACAGTCACGCTCACCTGCACCCATTTGGGGGTGTGGTGGAGACAGTGCATTTCGCTTCTGCCTGCAGTTTTGTTGAGGATAAACTGTTGAGATTGCAGCGCCCTAGGAGCCCAAAGGATTTGCATTGCTATAGGCGGGCCCCCTACTTCACAAAATGTGGCCAAAAGCCGGGAGATGAACTGAAGAAGCAGGAGGAATGAAAAAAATGGCGAGCTTACATCCTAAAAAGCAAGGGATCCTGAGTCATGGAGAGAACCTCCCAGAATCTGAGTTTAAAACACAGGGGGAGACTTGACTCCCCAGCCAGAGATCCTATCACACTTACAGCAGTTTTTAAGGCCTCTCTTCTTGGGCTAGCAACTGAGCAGGCTGGGACCCCTTGGCTCTGTCCAAGTCCTGCTCTGATGCTCTTATTTCAGAATCCCTGTAGAAGGAAAAAGCTGGACCAGTTGATCCCGAGCAATCTACCAAAGGTCATCTCTTTGGAAAGCTGCCCAGCCAGGTACAATGACAAACATCTGGGCTGGCCCACAGCTTTGGGCTTCTCTGCTTGAGATCAAACAATAGATAGAATCCCTACATAATCTAGGCCTTCAGGCAACCATAAAAAAAAAAAAAAAGAAAAGAATCTAATTGGCTCACACCTGATCAGCAAAGATTAGCCAGATAAATGCAAAATAATCCTGAGGCTACTATGGGCCCATGTTTCAAAGTCTTTCTGCATCTGGCCACTTTGGATGGTTATTTGTCTGTCCAGAAGGTGTAAAATGCACCCTTTCATTCCTATTCCTGTAAATTCTGAAGTCCCAGAACGGGGCTGTGAGGCATGCAGCAAGCTTCCCGGCTGGTTATTTCATTCCAGTTCCAATTAGCTGTGCATCTTAAAAATAAAAAGGGAGCACTTCCCCCTCCAACTATGTGATGTGCTAAGAGCCAAGTGAGTTGAAGTCAGCACGTATTGGTGTCACCCTAAAAGGGTCAAAGTCACAAGTCTGAGAAAGCATAGAATGTACCCTCCTACCCGAGAAAACCCACTGTAGGTTCCAACTAGCAGTGGTGGGGGAGAGGGCAGCCGGGGGACGAGTGTCCTATTAAATCATAAGGAAAATACTACTTGGCAAACAAATAATGAGTCAAATTAATTTAAAACAAAATAACCTCTAATTACATTATTTGTTTATGTTCTTGTTCTATCTTCCTGCTCCTGAATTGCTTGATCATAACAGCTTTAACTATACCTTGTTATTTATCAGTTTGCCCTTGAACATTTTGCTCCCAGGAGCTTTTATGTCCATTTATTTGTATCAGTCTTATTTCTGTACCCATTCATATGAGGTTCCTAGTCCATGATAACTGACATTACCACTCGTAAATATCTAAAGATGTAAGGTGTAAATTGATTTGTCTGTTCTGAGTAGAGCCTAAGAGTATTTGGCACATAGAAGATTCCAAATAGTTTTAACTGACCAAGGAAAAGAACTGTCAGCAATCTGCATTTTTTAGCATACTTACCACTCAATGCAATGCAGAAAAGTAAAGGACGTGGGGGAGACTCTTCCACCCACTCTGCATTGATTGACTTGTTAATATACAGTATTTTTACACTGTCTTTAGACAAACACTCAATGACAATTGCCTGTAAAGTTAAAAATCATTGTCCCTGAACCATATATATGAACCGATTCTCAGGCATTGATTTTTCTGAATTTTTAAAAAATTAAAGCATTATAAGCTGGCCTAGTCCACATTCATGACCCCTTCCCAGAGCCCCTGCCTCCCCACTTCCCATACTCCTCCCCCAGCATCCAGAAAGAGCAAGAAGTGATGAACAGTGGGTTAATGAAATGGTTCTCTCCCGGGCATCCTGGTGATCTGGAGGAAGGGAGAACTTGCCTGGTGATCCATGAGCAGCAGGGGTGAGTTCTACTCCGGTGCTGCACCAGACCGACCACAGTCTCTCTGGAGCCTTATCTCCCACCTCTCAGCACCCACGACCCCACACCCAGGCTCAGGGGGCTGCATGCAGACACACACCAACACACGCACTGCCCTCCGGGCCGCGTGCCTTCTCAAATCCAGGCCCACGGATGCTGCTCCCTTTTCCTGCTCCCTCAACACTTCCTCTAAGCACGTCCTGCTCCCTCAACACTTCCTCTAAGCACGAGCTGAGGGACTTCCCTGTTGGTCCGGTGGTTAAGACTCTGTGCTTCCCTTGCAGGAGGCTTGGGGTCAATTCCTGGTCGGGGAACTAAGACCCCACAGGCTGCACGGCGCGGCCAAAACAATAAATAAATAGATAAAAGAGTGAGCTTAAATGTCACCTCCTCGCCGGGTGCATCTGCACCCATCCACCCCCCAAAGCACTGAGCACAGCCTCCTGTATTCACCTCTGCTGTAACACTCATCCTGTTGCATCGTAATTACTTGTCCATTTCTTCTATCAGAGCATGGCTCCCAGAAGCTAAGAGCCTTGTATTCCTCTTTTTCCAGTGACCAGCACACTGCCTGATCCGTGGCGGGACCCTCAACATTTGGTACATAAACAAATGCTGTACGCCTCCGCTAAACAAAACTGCCAGGTACCACCAAGGCTGAGAAAACACGGGGAGAGAGCATCGAATCCTAAAACAACTCCAGCATCAGACGAGGCGTCTCTAGTCATTTTTTCTCAGCATCAATTTCTTCAATCGTTCTTTTCTCCACCCTCCCATTATTCCTTGCGTGTGCCCATATTATGCCATTTATCGTATTACTCCATCAACACACTACTACCCTCACGTATAACCAGGTGAGCACGGTTTTCCTTCCATGTCAAGTTTGAGTTCATGGAGTCCAGGAACTCTCAAAAGTCTTACTCATCTCTTATGCTAATGCCCGCGTACCGCAAAAAAAAAAAAAAAAAAAAAAAAAAAAAAAAATTATGTAATTGCTATTACAAGAAAAAAGACTCACATCCCTTCGGAGGTGAGTTTGGCTGTCAGCCACATCCCCAGCTCAGGCCTTTCTTTTCGCCCTGCCACCTTGCTGGGGCTTCCTTCCTGGCCAGCCCACTCCTGTCCTCTGAAACTGCATGAGGACCTTGTTCGAATGCAGCTTATTATTCCTCGCACAGGAGTAGCTACCTGAATCTTAAGCTACGCCTCCGCTAAACAAAACTGCCAGGTACCACCAAGGCTGAGAAAACACGGGGAGAGAGCATCGAATCCTAAAACAACTCCAGCATCAGACGAGGCGTCTCTAGTCATTTTTTCTCAGCATCAATTTCTTCAATCGTTCTTTTCTCCACCCTCCCATTATTCCTTGCGTGTGCCCATATTATGCCATTTATCGTATTACTCCATCAACACACTACTACCCTCACGTATAACCAGGTGAGCACGGTTTTCCTTCCATGTCAAGTTTGAGTTCATGGAGTCCAGGAACTCTCAAAAGTCTTACTCATCTCTTACGCTAATATGGGGCCCGACAGCGTAGGGGCTCAAGAAGGATTCCATGTAAGGTTTGAGTTCGTGGAGTCCGGGAACCCACAAAAGTCTTACTCATCTCTTACGCTAATATGGGGCCCGACAGCGTAGGGGCTCAAGAAGGATGGGGTGCATGGAGTGATGACGTCCAATGAGGATTTTTGAGGTGTTCCCATGCTACAGCCTGCCAGGAACTGCGGGCGGGAGGTGAGGTACTGTCACTCAGGCACTCCGGGGTGACTGGGCTGCTTTCGGTTCCTCAGCACCCTCAGCAGCAGTCCCGGACCAGCCCTGCCACTGCCCTCAGTTTCTTCTTCCCCCTTTGGGGAGCGGGGGTAACCATTTCTGCTTCTGTGGCCCCCTGGGCCTCTGTGGAAGTGGAACCTAGAGGATGTCACCGAGCAGGGAAAGTCCAAATATAAATTGCTGGCAAAGAAGAGAAGATTTCAAGTCCCCACTTTGCTGCAGTACAGACGCCAAGGGCTGTGGCCTCAAATGCAGCCTGCTGCAGAAGGTAAAATTAATGAGGTGGTGAAGAGAAAGGACTGGAATTCTGCTTTGCCAAAAACTAAGGGCATCGACTAGGACACCGAACGGGAAGTGATGCCTGCTTCTCTGCAGCTGGAATCAGGCCATGACGGTCCTTTGTTCTGTGCATGTAACTCTGAAGGGGCAGAATCTGCAGAAGGGCAGGCAAAGACCAACAGATGCAAGCCTGCCCACTGCCTTTTCCAGTGGGTGCATCCTTTACCGGGGGGGACAGAGTGGGGGCAGATGAGGGTCGGGAGTGACTGGCCCTCTGAGCCAGATGCTGATTTTGCTGGAACTGGAAGTTGGGGCTCTGAAGCGTCCTGATGAAGTCCTTACTGCACGAAGAAGCAAGTTTCATCGTCCAAATCTTATCCGACATCAGGGCACAGAAGAAAGCCTACACTTCACAGAATCTAGTAGACGTTGGCTTTCTCCGCTTATCTCCAGTTGGCACACAATCCTCCCAGATGACCCCTGCCTTATCTGTCTCGCACAGCACCCTCTGTGGGACTACAGATTTTCCCTGGGCTCTTTCGGTCAGAGCCGAGACAGACAGCATCTCGCTCTGGCCATCGTGCCTCAAGCTCGCCCTCTGGTGGCAAATGAGGAGAGTGGTTCTGGTCCCCTTGGTCCTTGTCTGGTGTGATGGATGATGACTCAGGACTAGGAAAGGGTCTTGGAGACACTTATTCCAGTGTTCCTGGGTCTTAATCACCTGGAGTGCTTTTGCCTCTGTGTCAGAATCATCCAGGACCCCAGCTCAGACCTGCTGATTAGAATCTCCAGAGATAAGTCCCAAGAATGTTTTTAAACTAGTCTAACTCTGGCCTGTAGACCACCCCTATCCTCCTTTTACAGAAGAGGAAGCTGGGAGAATATGAACTAAAATGCAGGTCTCACTCCCTACCCGGGACTTCCCCCTTCTCAAAGTACATCGATGGTCCTGCGCTTTCCCCAGTGCGAGCATCTTATGTAAGAGTGATTCATATCATCGTCACTATCTTTCTACTTATCTGTCTTCACTGTTATGCAGTCAGCAAGGAGGAAATTGACATACATTGAGCACCTACCATAGTCTAGGTACAACACTGGGTGCTTTAAATACATCTTATTCAATCCTCCCCAAAATCTTACTCGGTAAGTCTCCATATCCTTATTTTCTAGGCAGGAGAGTAAAGCTCAAAGAAACCTCTCTTTCAAGAACAAGAGCAGGATTCTAATCCAGGTCTGTGTGGTGACCCCAAGCCCAAGGGGCTAGTTCTTTGAATGATTAAAATACTTGTTTAGCAGAAACCAGGACCCACCATGAAAGAGGTGGGTGTAGGTGGTCTGCAGTACCATTCTTTTTTTTATTATTAATTTTCTTTCTTTCTTTTCTTTCTTCTTCTTCTTTTTTTTTTTTTTTTTTTTTGGCTGCATCGGGTCTTAGTTTCAGGATCTTCGTTGAGGCATGCGGGATCTTTCTTTGAGGCGCAGGCTCTTCGTTGTGGCACACAGGCTTCTGTCTAGTTGTGGCGCCAGGGCTTCTCTCTAGTTGTGGCGTGCGGGTTTTCTCTCTCTAGTGGTGCGCAGGCTCCAGGGCGCGTGGGCTCTGTAGTTTGTGGCACGCGGGCTCTCTAGTTGAGGGATGCAGGCTCAGTAATTGTGGCGCGTGGGCTTAGTTGCCCTGTGGAACATGGGGTCTTAGTTCCCCGACCAGGGCTTGAACTCGCGTCCCCTGCATTGGAAGGGATTCTTTACCACTGGACCACCAGGGAAGTGCCTGTGGTCTCTTTCTTCACCCCGTTCGCTGCCACTCGAGGCGCCGAGAACTTCCATCAGTCAATCGGGACCCGTGTGCATTACTTAGACACTTCCCTGGTCCCCAAATTAATTCTCCATCTCTTTCTTTCCTCATCATTCAACGAGAGTCAGTTTCTCTCGGTGGCCCAACTTTCCTCTCATTGGAAACATGATAGATTAACATGTGACTGACAGGGGAAGAGCTTGATTGGCTGCTTCCATAAATAAAATGCAAACTCTCACTTCCACCTTCTCCTCCCCAGACTCCTCCTGGGCTCCCTACCCTCCCCCACTCTGCAGCCCTCTGGTTTCCGTCTGTTTCCTTTCTCCTATTCGTGGCAGGGCCGGCTCCTCCTCACCCTTCAATACCCTCTTCAGGGCGCTCCTTCCTGCCCAGCCTGTCTGAAGTCAGCCCACATAGTCGCCACTCCTCCCTGTCTCAGCAGCAGTTCAGCAGCAATGATCACAAGTTGGAAGTATTTTTGTGTATTCGTTTACTTGGGGAATTTCGCTTCTCCCTCTCAACTGCAAACTCCCTAAGTGACCTTGCCCTCCACCCCACCCAGGACAGACCTCACAACACTCAACAAACACAAGGTGAATGAGCAAACCGATGGCGCGGCCTTCCTAACGACCCCATGCAGGCATCCTCCTGCCACCCGACCCCGCGGAGCCAGCCCGCAGCCTGGGTGCGCACCTCTGCCTCCCTGACGTAAACCCCAGGTTTTTAAAACGCCAGATATCAAGAATTCACCTCATTGGGTTGAGTCCTGTGGGCTGGGTTCCAGTTATCCGTGGCAGAGCCAGCAGATTCCCTTTCCACTAGGATCTCTCCTCCCAAAGCATCCTAACGCTCAGCTCCACCTGCAGGCCAGTCTTGGGCACTGCAGTCAGGTTCGGCTTTCCAAGCCCACACCCAGAAAATACAGCGGATCCTCGTCGTCAGTCTGGGCCCTCCTTGATTCAGAAGCTGTGTCAGTTCCAAAAAGGGCCGAGAAAAAGGATGAACTCTGTTCCCAGGGAATTTAAATAATATTTCAGGAGCTTAAGTCTCTTAGAAGAGTCCAGCCATGTTCCAATACTGAGAACTACTCACTGATTCAAAAACACTCTATGCCTCTTAACTATTTTTTCAAACAGCTTCCCTAGAGACCTCTTTGGGGCGATTTATTAGCTTAGTCTGTGAATTCTTGCAAGTAGTCCAGTTGGATATTGTAAAGATTTCCAGAAACGTGGAATTCCCCCTTAATCACAATTGGTCTGCCTTTCCCCACTTCCTCCTTCCTCTCTCTCCAGCCCACCCAATGTTTGTTTTCAAGTTAGCCAGAGATTATTATCCACTGTGGACCAGCCCAAGAAGACCGAAGGGAAATCAGGAGGTGAGATCACAATCTCCCTACGCACGGCCCCTCCTTGCATTACGACGAAGTGCTGTGCACGGCGAGGCCATCGAGCAACGCACGGGTGCTTGACCGGCTCCAGAAAAGTGTGCTCCTCTGCCTTAGGCCTGGGCTGGGGGCTCTGTGCCCCCAGAGTGTCACCCATCCAAAGACTGAGCACCATCCAACTTCTGAGCACGTCCAGCCTCCCTCCAGAAACAGAATGAGACCTCACTAGACACAAGCAGATAAGGAAGTCAGAGAAGGATAAACAGCCAATGGAAGCTGTGCTGTGAGCAGACTCTCCATTGAGGACGTGGACCTTTATACCAGATTCTACACCCACGGGCAACACTGACTTCGTGTGGGCACTGCAGTCCAACTGTGGGAGGAACAGGAGTGCCTGCACTGGTCCACCCGGCTCAGGAGTTCCCCTCTGCTCCTCAGGAATTGAGAAATGGAGTTAAATTAGTAAAATGGCCACTTTAAAGTGACTGGGCTGAAAGAGGAAGAAAGTAATCCTGGTGGCCTAAGAGGCTAAGGGGGAGGCAATGCCCTTCCTCTCCCCTTCTCTCTCCTCTCCAGCCCAGGCCACTGCCTTCATCTGAGATGTCACCATCTCTCACACGCCTAATTAACTGGGACCCTGCTTCTGGGTCTTATCCTGTCCTGAAGTCAGAGTACTTTTCCAAATGCACACATCTGGCCATGTTACTCTTCTGCTTATAATGCTAGAATGGCTCCACAATACCTGTGTGTTAAAGTCCAAAATCCTTGGCATCGTATCCAGGCTTTGTGAATAATCCAACCTCTGCCTACTTCTCTTGCTTTCCTTAGCTCTCTCTGCTGCCCTAGTTCACACCCCATGCTCTAACCACACCGAACTCTTTGCTTTCCATGAAGGTGTTGGGCTATTTGTATCCTCTGTGTCTGTACCCACATCTCTATCTCCCCCAACACACCCATCCCCTCTCTGACTCCTGTACCTCCTCTGTGCAGCCATTCCTGAGCCCCCAAGTAGAGATGACCATTCTCTCTGTTATGCACCATTGGGCCCTGTGCAGACTTCTAACAAAGCACCTGAAACAGTTTCCTGCACCTATTTCTTTATACCTTGTCTCCTTCTCCTAGAAAATAAGCTTTTTGAGAGCAGAGATGACATTTTCTTTTTCACAGCACCCACTGTAGTGCCTTGCAGACAATAAGCACACAACAAATTCCGAAAGAATGGATGGGTGGGTAGATGGGTGGATGATGGATGGATGGATGGATGGATGGATGGATGGACTGGTGGGTCAAGGGTGGATAAATGAATAAATGAATAAGCTCCCTGAACAAATGTCCCAATTATAAAATACAGTTACACTGGAACTTGAGTCTAAAATGACCTTCTAAGGCACAAAATTCACAACCAGGCTCTGTCCTAGGCCCCATCCATTTAGTGAAAGCTCCCAGGAGGACCGACGGGCACTCAGGACAACCGTAGTAGAAGAGGCTGTGGACCTGTCACTAAGGCCTGGGTGCCCTAACTTGCTACCAGTACCACCTTATATTCATAGATGGATTAGGTCTTCTCTGGGAGACACTCTCCATGTTGCAGAAACTTCTAGAATCTGTGGATGTATCTCCAGACACTTCTCCTTAATGGATATGGGATAGAATAGCTTGAACAAAGGACTTCATTATAGCACTGGCATCCTCCAGTGTGACAAATATCCTTCTTGATTGGCATGTGGGAAGTTCAGATAGGCAAAGGCAGGACGATCAAGGTCACCTTGTGAAATGTTCTTTCCATCCAGTATTGGGATATATGTTCTTTATCCTGCTTCCTCCCACATTTTTTTCTTTTCTCTTTTTCTTTTTTTTTTCTATATCAAGTCATTTGGCCATTTTGCCTACAGAACCAAACGTGGTCATGATCTGGTGGGCGATCGAGGTTACCATCAGAACTGCAGGGGTCTGAATCCTAAACTCATGACCCCTGGGGAGCCATTGGTTTGAGCCCTTCCCTTTCATCCCCCTTTGGGGTCAAGGCCAGAGCTGAGAGACACAGTGCAGATCATTTCCTGAGTCCTCATCTGCTGGGGAGGCCAGATCTGGGCATTCATATGGTGACCTCAAAAGCAGAATGATGGAGGAGAGCAGTGGAGAAGAGTACATCAAGGCCATTGTCACTTCTCCTAGCAAAGATGCAGCAAAATATGTTGTCAGGCTGCAAAGTCATAATGAAAAACACAGCATGCAATATCAGGACACATGGCCATTGCCAGCTTAAGCCACCCTCTCCGCCTATGCATATCCATAGCTGATTGGCCAAAATGCAGCTGGCTTACATCTCTGTTTCAGCCTACCTAGGTTAATACTCAGCAGCGGCTCCTACCGGGACAACCCGGGAAGTCTTCCGCGCTCACTTGTGAAGGTTAATTTGGCCCTGCGAAGGACAGCAATGACCGGGACAGCTGGCCACGATCCAACTCATCCTCTGCATCACCATGAACAACAGGGAAGTGACTTAGCCTCTCTGCGCCTTCGGACCTTCAACAACTCAGACAGCGACACCTGACTGCATGCCTGCTTCTCCCTTCCCCGACCATGGCAGGGTCCTTCTGACAGCTTCCTCCAGGCCTGTTTAAACTGCAACGTCATGTAGCTCTCCTGTGGCAATTGTGTCTGCCCACACCAGTCTGAGTCCAACCAGCGAATTCGTGGCTGAGAGAGATGCTGCCATTTGGAACATGACACGCTGTGGTTCCCATCAAAGCATGAAGATATAGTGGTTCCAGGTGATTTCAGGCTGCACCCCAGCCTGGTGAGGTCCAGGGACTGGTATGATCGGTATGAGAGGACCTCCTGAAAAATGGCGGACCTCCCCTGGAGTAGCTGCCTGCCACCTGCCAGCTGGTGTTCCTCAGAACCCTACTCTCAGATCCCGTCCCAGGGCTCTACTTAACTGATGAACCACTGGCCTTTGCATCCTAGAGATCCCCCCACAAATGCCACCACTGCCACCCATTTTGCCTGAAAAGTGACTACAGGTAGCCTAATCATTTGACGGGTGGTACCTGCCCAACTAAGCACCAGTGCCAACCTCTGTTGTTTTTTTTTTTTTTGGCGGTACGCGGGCCTCTCACTGTTGTGGCCTCTCCCGTTGCGGAGCGCAGGCTCCGGACGCGCAGGCTCAGCGGCCATGGCTCACGGGCCCAGCCGCTCCGCGGCATGTGGGATCTTCCCGGACCGGGGCACGAACCCGC